>NC_077227.1:579828168-580073168 GCF_027887165.1 Monodelphis domestica | reverse complement strand
TGATAAGTGATTTTCCCAAGGTTACAACCAATAGGGATCATATTTGAATTCAGAAAGATGAGTTTTCCTGACTCCAGGTTCAGCACCCTGACCATTACACCACTTAGCTGCAATAAACTGTAGCAAATGCCTTAATTAAATTTGAATGCTATCCTTTCAAATAATTATAATCACTCTATGATTCTTTATTATTTAGCATCTGCTCTTTCTCTGTGGGGATAAAATGATTGTTTCATGACTGATTCATCTATATAAATTAAGTAATTTTTTATATTTTCAGTCCCTTTGATAAGAGTCAAAAATAGAATTGTTCCTAGGAATTTGAGATAAATTAACAAATATAAGGATGATATTAGAAACTGGGTCTTATTATATTAGTTTAGAGATAAGAAGTAGAGAAGCTGGCTTGAGGGAAAAAATTTTGAGTTTCAAATAGAGCTGAGACAAAATTTCAGTTTCAAGTCTAATGGTTTTTCTTTGACAGTTGCTCCCTGGGTGTGACAGCTGGTCTCTGGCGGTTGGCAGAGTCAGACTCTCTCTCTGAGGGCTTACAGGAGGTAACATCTTCTCTCTCTCTTTACTGTCTGAGATAGAAGGAAAGGAGGGAAAGACTTGTAGGAGCTAAGAGTTTTCCTTTTCCCAACTTGAGAAACACTAGTGCCTCTCTGTTGATGGGTTCATAGATTGTTTTATTTCAGAGAAAACCAAACAAAGACCTGGTCTTTGGTTTGGACTCTGAATCTGTTAAGGCTCAAAGTCCTAACTTGGTTCTTGCTAAGACTCAGCCAGCTAGTTTTTGTTATTTTTATAACTTGGAGACAAAGTTAAGAATTATAAGGATAAGAGTGTTAATTTATTTAGAATAGTAAAAATTTGGGTTAGTCAGATCAGGAAGGATCAGTGTGGCCTGTGGACATAGAAGAAATTGTTCCTTGTGGAACCAGGGAGTTTTATTTGTGTGGAGTTGGAATCCCTTAGAGTTATTAATCTTTTTTTAATATTTATACTCTCAATAAATAATCTATTTTCATATAATAAAGGTTTCCTTAGCATCCTTGTGTCTGGCCCTGCAGAGAAGTTCACCTATGAGGTTCACTTCCCTTATATAAGCTGAAGATACTTTGTGAGTGCAGCAAGCAGACTATCTAAATCAGTTTATAATCAATAATCAAATCCATTGCTGATTTATTTTTAAAGTTTTCCTTTTATTTGTACACTAATTATAGTTTTATTAAATGTCTACTTTGCAGTGAGCTTTGTGATGAACTGGAGGTAACAAGACAAGCAAAAATAATATTTCTTTTAAGGAGCTTACAATCTAATAGAGAAGACAGCTTGCAAGCAGCTGTCTCTAAATAATATATATGTATACAAGCAAAATATACATATATTATACACAAAAATATGTAACATACAGACAGGATAAAGTAAAGATAATCTCAGAGGAAAAACATTAGCATTAAGGGTAATCAGGAGAGGCTGCTTACAAAGGTAGGAATTGAGCTGAGTCTAGAAGCCAGGAGATAAAATATCTTGTGTGGAAACAGAAAGTGAGAGAGTCATTACATCAGAGAGAGTGTTAAAGGGAGAAAATTAGAAGTGTAAAAAAGGTCTAGGTTATGAAGGACTTTAAAAATCAACGTGAGGACAGTTATTGCAAAATATAACAAAGAATATAAGTAACAGCTATCATCAAGGAATTGTCTGATAATAAAACAAGATGGAGAATGAGAGGTGACAAATCAACTGTCAGAGTTGCACTTGTACCCACTTGAGGTACAGGAAAATCAATAGGACCTCCAACACTTTGAATAGACCCTCTTGTAATGAAGTTATGGGAGGTCTTGGCCAAGAATGTCACATAGGCAGGCATGATGGGATAGGTTACTATCAAAATTACTGGAGTAAACTCCTGAATTGGAATTACAGAATTGTTTCACAGCCTTTATATTAGTCATCTTGTGTAGGAAAAAGTTTAAAAATAGATTTACAATCCTCAAAATACTATCTATTATTACTATGATGGATGATAAATCTGAAAACACTTTAGATATTATTTAATTGCTAAAAATTCTTTTGTAAAAAAAAAAACAACCCTTCCCTCCTATCTTAGAATCAATACTGTGCACTGGTTTTAAGGCAGAAGAGTGGTAAGGGCTTAGACAATGGGGGATAAGTGACTTGCCCAGAGTTACACAGCTAGGAAGTGTCTGAGGCCATATTGGAACTGAGGATCTTTTCTATCTAGGCCTGACTCTCAATCCCCTGAGCCACCCAACTGCCCCAATTGTTGAAAATTCTGAGGGATAATCTGCCACGGGGAGAGCAGCTTGTTTTATTTGTTAGTCAAAGTACCATTTAGAAATCAATCTTGTTCTTATTATGATAGCTCCTCATGCTCCATTTATAGCCATCCCTCCACCATGCCCTTGAAGAGCTGAGCTTAAAGCCCTGGTACTCAATTCAGTTTCAAAAGTTCATTTTCTCTTAAACATCTCCTCCTCCTGGTTTTCATGAGAGGGGTCCAGGTACACACTTAAAGAAATGGGCACTTACTTGAGTGACTTTTCTGTTCTTTCTTGGATCTGCAGGCACAGTGTCCAATGATCTCTGGGGAATTTACATCGCTATGACAGTTCACACAGTACAAAAAGGCTCTGGATAATGAAAGCAAATCACTCAGGAGGAGACAGACTAAGTCAAGACACCTGCCAATAAGTTGCATTTTCTTAATGCACCCCCTCCCACGCAAAGAAAAAAGATTACCTTTTAACTTCGTGTAGAGATTTAGCAATAAAATATCCGATGGTGTTCCTGTTTACTTTAATCATTTCAGGTGGATTTAACATTAAGCTTCTGCAAAGGCAAAATGAGAAGTGCAGTGATTGTTCCCTCTGACTTCTAGGCTGTAGTCATAGATTTGTATTGCCACTGAGGCAGCTAAGAGGTGCGATGGATAGGAGACCTGAGTTCAAATCCTTTCTCCAACATGTCCTAGGGGGTCACCTGGGCCAAGTGACATAACCTCAGTTCCTTTCACCGTGAAGTGGAGAAGAGCACCTACCTCTCAAAGTTGTGAGGATCAAATGAAAAATCTGTAAAATACTTTGCACAATGCCTGGCACATCACAGGTGCTTATGGCCTTTCCCCCTGCCTTGTAGATGGATTCACACATTTTAAAAGTTAATATTGATTAGTTTCATTTGAATGTCAAACACAAAGATAATATGAATTTGATTTCTGCTATAATCAATCCCAGAATTATATTCAGTGTGTACTGAAGAGAACCTTCATCCCGCCCTCCAGCCCCATATGTACAGTACATACACTCAGGCAGTGAAATCCAGTCACCTCCTTCTCCAGACAGTCATTATCTCCCAGTCAATCAATCAGAATTTATTAAGCACCTGGAATGTGCCAGGCACATACTGAGAAGTCGAAGACCAAAAAGTGAAATAATCCTTCCCACAAGAAGCCTACATTCTTGAGGAGAGGAGGAAGAAGGAGGTAATACTTATATGCAAAACACATAGAAATTAAATACAAAGTAATTTTGGGAGGAGAGCTCTTTAAATTTGGGGAAGGGGATATAATCAAGAACATTTAAGAGGTAGTGTCTGAGCTGAGTTTTGAAGAAAGTCTGGGCTTTTAACTGCTTTCTGGGTCCTGTTTATTCATTATCCTGATTCACAATAAAATAAACAATGATAACAATAGTGTTTTCCTCATCAGAAATTCTCTGACATAGTAACTGAAATTATCATTAAGTATATTTTATAGGTAAGGAAAGTAAGCCTAGGAGATGCCAAATGACCTACCCCAGCATCATTTCCCTAAGCAATAATGTGTTGGAACTAGGATTGAAGCCCAAGGATATTGATTACAAGTTTGGTTATCTTCCCACATATTTAAGAAAACAAGTTCATTTTTAATTCATTAATAGTGAATGAAATGCCTATTATGGCATGTAATGGGAGAAGTTTAAGTTTTAGATAACATACAGTCTCTGATTGTAGCCCCTAGTAGGGAGATGAAATGCAAACATAGATAAGTTTATTTAATAAAAATAAAATATTGCATAAGGGGTGAGTGGAAAAAGTACAGTGGAAAAAAGTATTAGATTTGGAAACGAGAACCAGAGTTCAGATGCTCTCTCTGTCACATTCTTATTTGGGTGACCCTAGAAAATTTACTTGCTTTTCTAAACTTCAGTTGCCTCATCCACAAACTGAGAGGTTTGGACTAAATGGCCTAAAAGTCCCTTCAGCTGTAAATCCATTTATGATATATTAGAGTACCTAGGGGAAAATAAACTCCTAATTGATTGCTGCTTATGTTGCCTTATCTGAGTTCTCCTATATATCTCCTTTCACTGGATTCCAGCCCATTTTCCAGAGTTAAAACATGGTTCCCATGGCACCCTTAGTTTTCAATGTGTTTTTTTTTCCTCCATTATTGAAATATATTTCTTTGGCTCACATGTAGTCTGTTTTCTCTAGTTTATTACAGTGTAAAGCCATAGTGGTATAGGCACAGGTAAAAGAGTACTGAATGAGGAGTCAAGGAGCCTGGGTTCAGGTACCAAATCTGCAAATTGTTTTAAGGTCTTCAGAAAAAATATTTGAGTTCTCTGAGATTCAGTTTCCTGATTTGTTCACTAGGCCTTAGTATTCCTTTTTCCCCCTTTTTCAATTATGTGTTTTTATTTTTTTCCTCAATTACATGCAAATTATTTTAGATACATTTTTATTTCCAAATTATTTCCATTCCTCAATTCCACCCCCATCCTTGAGAAGACAAGCAATTTGATATGAATTATACATGTGCAGTTATGCAAAAAAATATTTCCATATTAGCCAAGTTGCAAAAGAAAAGGTTGACCAAAAAAATTAACAAATCACATTCCCAAGAACAAACCAAGAAAAATAAATTTTAAAAAAGTATGCCTTGATCTACATTCAGACTCCATCAATTATTTCTCTGGAGGTAGATAGCATTTTTCATCATATGTGATTCAAAATCATCTTGGGTCATTGAATTGCTGAGAATAGCTATGTCATTCAGAGTTGATCATTGTTCAATATTTCTGTTACTGTCTACAACAATCTCCTTGTACTGATTATTTCACTTTGCAACAGATTATGGAAGCCTTGCCAGGTTTTTCTGAAAGCATCATACTCATCATTTCTTATAATACAATTCTTAAAATCTGTCACAATCATATACCAAAACTTGTTCAGCCATTCCCTGGTTGATAGGCATCCCCTCAATTACCAAATTTGCCACAAGAACACAAATATTTTTGTACATTTAAGTCCTTTTCCTTTGTTTACTTTGAGATATACCTGACACTGGTATTTCTGGGTCAAAGGGTACACAGTTTTATAACACTTTGTGTTTATTCCAATTTGCTCTCCAGAATGTTTAAGATCAGTTCAAGAGTATGAACGTCTCGATTTTACACATTACCCTGAGCATATTATTTTTTTGTTATGCAGGTGAAGTGATATCTCAGAATTATTTTAATGTACATTTCTCTAAGCACTATCCTTTTAAAACATTTTATGTGACTAGAGATAACTTAGATTTCTTTTTCTGAAAAATTTCTGTTTGTATCTTTTGACTCTCAAGGAATGACTCATATTCTTAGTAATTTGACTCAGTTTTCTATATATTTGAGAAATAAGGCATTTATCAGAGAAATTCTGTAATTCCAATACTCCCCCCTTCCCCTGCCTAGTTTCTTTTCTAATATTGGCTATATTGGTTTTATTTGTGCAAAACATTTATACTTTAATGTAATCAAATAATCCATTTAACATCTTATAATGTTCTCTATTTCTTATTTTGTTATAATTCTTCCCTTATGCATAGATCCGAGACAGGTAAACAATTCCATGCTCCCTTAATTTTCATATGATATTACTCTTTATATTTAAATCATGACCCCATTTTGATCTTATCTCAGCATATGGTATGAGAATTGATCTATACCTAGTTTCTGCTGAATTGCTTTTCTGTTTTCCCAGAAGTTTTCGCCAATAATGAGTTCTTATCCTAAAAGTTTAGATCTTTGGGTCAAACACCAGATTACCAGGGTCATTTTCTACTGGGTACCATTTAACTAATCTATTCCATTGATATACCACTGTATTTCTCAGCCAGAACTTTTTCTGTCTCTTGCTGCTGGACTTTGTTGGCAATATATAGAAATCCTGATGATTTTGTGTGGGTTTATTTTATTTCCTACAAATTTGCTAAAGTTGTTAATTATTTCAACTAATTATTTAGTTGATTCTCCAAGATTCTCTAAGTATAGCAACATATCATCTGTGAAGAATAATAGTTTTGTTTTTTCATTGCATCTTCTAAATTCTTCAATTCTTTTTCTTCTCTTATTGTAATCGGTAGCATACAGTATTAAATAAGAGTGATGATAAAAGGCATCCTTGAGTCACCTCTGATCTTATTGGGAAGGCTTCTGGTTCATCCTCATAAGAGATGCTTGCTGATGGTTACAAATAGCTATTACTTATCAATTTGAGGAAAATTCCACTTATTCTTCTGTTTTTAATAGCAATGGGTGTTGAATTTTGTCAAAATCTTTTCCTGTATCTATTAAGATAATTATATTATTTTTGTTGGTTTTATTATTAACATGATTATACTGATAGTTTTTCCAATATTGAACTAGTCCTGCATTTCTGGTATAAATCCCAGCAGCTCACAGTGAATTCTTGTGAAATATTGCAGTAATCTCTTTGCTAGTATTTTATTCATAATTTTCTATATTGATATTCATTAGGGAAATTGGTCTATAGTTTTCCTTCTCTGATTTCTCTCTTCTTGGTTTATGTACCAGCACTATACTTGTGTCACAAAAAAAGGATTTGGTAGGATCTCTTCTTTGGCTATTTTCCCAAATAATTTATATGCTTTCAATTGTTCTTTTTTAATATACATATGTTATGTCTTTCATGTTTCTGTTTTTTCAGTTCATTCACTGAAGGTTGATATTCATATGGTATTTTTCAAATATTAATTCTGTAGTGGCAGATAATATTCTCTTGGTTCTATTCATTTCACTCTTCATTATTTCATGTAAATTTTCCAAGGTTTTTGTTTGTTTATTTTAAAACCCTTCCATTTTGTTTTAAATTGATATGAAATATTGATTCCAAGATAGAAAAGCAGTAAGGGCTAGATAATTGGGTTATGACACCTGCCTAGGTTCATATAGCTTGTAAGTGTTTGAGGCCACATTTGAACCCAGGAGCTTCCCCAAATTAATTTAAAAAAATAACTTGCTTATAATTTCTTATAGCAGAGTAGTCTTCTATCATGATCCTATACTTCAATTTGTTCAGTGATTCCCCTATTGATGGACATCCCTTCAATTTCTAGTTCTTTGTCACCACAAAGAGAGCTGCTATAAATATTTTGAAAATATAGGTATTTTTTTCTTTTCCCCTCATCTCCTTGGGAAACAGACCCAACAATTCTATTTCTGGTTCTAAGGTATGCAGTTATATCATTATCTAGGAATAATTCAAAATTGCTCTCCAAAACGGTTGGATCATTTCACAGTTCCATCAACAATGTATGTGTCTCCATTTTTTCACATCTCAGATATTTGTCATTTTGCCCTTTTATCATTTTAGCTAATCTGATATAGGTATGAGATATCTCAGAATTGTTTTGCTTTGCAGCCTTCTACATAGTATATTTTTCTTGGTCATTAATCCCGATTCTTTGCTCTTTGAAATACTATGTTCCATGTCCTTCATTATTTTAATGTTGAAACTGCTAAATCTTGTTATTCTGACTTTTCTCCATAATATTTTTTTTCCTTTTTGCCTTAGTATTTTCTCCTTAACCTGGGAGCTATGAAACTTAACAATGATATTCTATGTATGGGTTTTCATCTTGGAATTTCTTTTTGTGGTGATCATTGAATTCTTTCAATTTCTATTTTGCCCTCTAGTTCTAAAACTTCCAGCAATTAATTTATCTTAATAATTTCTTGGAGTATAATGTCAAACTCTTTTTTAAAAAATTATAACTTTCTTGTAGTACATCAATTCTTATATTGTTTTTCATTGATCTGTTTTCCAAATATATTATTTTTTAAATAAGATGTTTCATATAGTCTATTTTTTAAATGCTTTGTTATTTCTTGTTTCATTAGGATGCCATTAACTTCCCTTTGTCCAACTCTAAATATATGTGCGTTATTTTCTTTGGTGTGTTTTGGGGTCTTTTTTGTAATTGGGAGACATTTCATTATTTTCTTGCATCATTATTTATTATAATTTTTTTTACCTCTTTCATTTGGTTTTTGAATATTTTTAAAGCTTTCCCAAAAAACTTTTTCTGTATTCATGACTATTTGACAATTTTCTTTATTGTTTTAGATGTGTTTTAACTTTACTGTTCCCTGAATTTAAACAATGGTCTTCTCTGTACCCATAGCAGCTAAATATGGTTGGCATCTTTCTCTTTTGTTTATTCATTTAAAAAAAAGTGACAAGGAGACTTAATTGTAAACCTTATGTTAGGTTGGGGAACTGTTTCCAGGGTGTGGCAGATGATGCTTCAGGTTTTCGGACTTTTGTGCTTGATATTTCCTGAGCCCTACTTTCCACAATCCATTACACTTAGATAATCATATGTATTGGCATATAATTAGGCAAAATAACTCCTAATACTTAATTTAATTTCCTTTTTATTGGTAGTGAATTTATCCTTTGCATTTTTTAAGTTGATAATTTAATTTCATTCTTTTTTTAGATCAAATACCAGCTTTTAGATTTATTTATTATTTAATCATTTTCTTGCTTTCTTTCTTGCTTACTTTTAATATTATTAATCTTACCTTTGATTTTCAATTTTTCCAATGTGACATTTAATTGGAGATTTTTAATTCGTCCTTTTTTTCTAATTTTTTTTAGTTTCATGCCAAATTTATTGATCTGTTCTTTTTTCTAATTTATTAATGAAGGCATTTAGAGATATAAATTTCCCCCTACATGTTGCTTTGGCTATATCCTGTAAATTTTGGTATCTTATTTTATTTCATTTTAGTGAAATTATTGCTGATCTTTAGTGATTTGTTCTTTGAACCATTTATTTTTTAGAAATAGATTATTTAGTTTCTATTAATTTAAATATGTCTTTCTATGACCATTTATTGGAATGTAATTTTTAAAGCAATATGATAAGAAAAAGATGTACTTAATGCTTCTGTTTTTATGATTTTGTTTGTGAAATTTTTACATCCTAATACAGCCAATTTTGTCTAGATGCCACGCACTGCTGAGAAAAGGGTACGTTCTTTTCTATTCCCATTCAGTTTTCTATAGAGGTCTAGCATATATAAGGTTACTAAAATTATGGTCACCTTTTAAAAGACTTTCTTGTTTACATTTTGGTTAAATTTATCCAGATCTAAGTAGGATCTTTAGGTCTCCTACTAGTATGGTTTTACAATCTATTTCTTCTTTTGAGACATTAAACTTCTTTAAAATTTTGTATGCTGTTCTATTTAGTGTATATATATGTTTAGTATTGATATTACTTTATTTTCTATGGAACCTTTTAGCAAAATGGAACTTCCTCCTTATCTCTCTAATTAGGTATGTTTTTGGTTTTGCTTTGTCTGAGATCATGATTACTCTTCACTCCCCACCCCCTACTCCCAGGTGGAACATAATAGATTCTGCTTGAGACTCTTACTTTTACTCTGGATGTCATTCTGTTTCAAGTCTTCTTCTTATAAACAACATATTTGCCAAATTCTCATTTTTAATTTATTATGCTATCTGCTTCATTGTGTCTGAGTTTAGCGCATTCATATTCACAGTAATGGTTACAATTTATTTCTTTTCATTCTATTTCCCCATTTATTCTCTTCTTTCTCACTTTTTACCCTGTTCCTTCTCAAAAGTCTGTTTTGTTTCTGACCAATGTTTTCCTTAATCCACACTCCCTTCTACTATGTCTTCCCTCACCCCATATATTGAATCCTCATGCCTTCCTATTTCCTTATTAAGATGGATTTTTGTATACAACTAAGTATTTACATGTTATCTTTCTTTCATACCTCTTTTGTGAGATAATTTCTCCCATTCTTTATCTCCTTTCTTCCTTCTCCCAATTCATCATTTTTATCATCCCTTAATTTTTTGGATCGTCTCATCCTAGTTAACTCACATCCATCCATGCCTTCTGTCTATGAATATTCCTTCTAATTGCCCTAATAATAATAAAGTTCTTAGGAACTGCAATTATCATCTTCCCATATAATAATGAAAACATTTTAACTATTAAATCCCTTATGATTTCCCTCATTTTGTGCATCTTGATTTTGAGAGTCCAATTTTCTATTCAACCCTGGTCTTTTTATCAGGAATAATTGAACATCCTCTATTTCAGGGGTCCCCAAACTTTTTACACAGGGAGCCAGTTCACTCTCCTTCAGACCATTGGAGGGCTGGACTATAACAAAAAAAAATATGAACAAATCTTTTTATCACTGTCTGGGATAGCAGAGACTGCAGCTCTGGCGGTGATTGGCCTGTCACACCTTGCACAGGCCCATCATCGCCACCACTATACCAGGCAGCAATATATACAGTGCGGAATCCCCTCCCCCAGATTGCCACTCACTATGATGATGTCTTCCTTTGTGCAGCCACATAATCCTTTGTGTGGTGCCTTGTTTTCCTTCAGTTACTCTCAGAATAAGGTGCCTGCAAAGGATTATGTAACCAGAAGTAATACTGTATGTGAGTGATGCTGTGCTTTGCTGCACCACCACATACAGTGCTCCTCTCACTGACCACCAGTGAAAGAGGTGCTCCTTCTGGAATTGCAGTGGAGGTTGGATAAATGGCCTCAGGGGGCTGCATGTGGCTCCCGGGCCATAGTTTGGGGACCCCTGAAATAGAGTCTATTTCATAAATGTAATGTTTTTCCAGAAGGCTTATACTCAGTTTTCCTGGGTAAATTATTCTTGGTTATAATACTAGCTTTTTTGCCTTCTAGAATATCATATTCCAAGTCTTCAGATTCTGAATGTGGAAGCTGAGGAATCTTGTGTGATCCTGACTGTAGCTGCACGTTGTTTAAATTGTTTCTTTCAGATTGCTTCACAATATTTTCTCTTTGATTTGAGGATCTTAAAATTTGGCTATAATACTCCAGGAGGTTTCATTTTGAGATTTCTTTCAGGAGGTAATTAATAGTCCTCTAGTTCTAGGATTTCAGGGAAGTTTCCTTGAAAATTTCTTGAAATGTGATCCCTTGGCTATAAAATTAAAAAAAAAATCTCCTTGATCTACTTTCAAGTTTAGGCGTTTTTCCAATGAAATATTTCAAAATTTCTTCTAATTTTTCCTTTTTTCATTTTGTTTTATTGGTTCTTGATGTGTCAATGTCTCATGGAGTCATTAGCTTCCATTTGCCCAATTGTAATTTTTAAAGTTTTTTTTTTTCAATGTTCTATTCTTTTTCTATTTGTCCAATTCTATTTTTTTTGGTGAATTTCTATGCCTCTTTTCCCATTTGGTCAATTTTTCTTTTTTAAGGCATTTAAAAAAAAGTAGTCTGCTGGTAAGAGAAAACTGAATGTGTGGATATAGCTTTGTGTCTTCAGGGAAAACAAAAACCACAATACTGGATTTAGTGTAATTCTAAAACTTTTAAGAAAACCTCATTGGTACCTGAATCCATTCTCCTTTGTTTTATATTCAATGGCTATCAGCATGAGGCGAAGCTTCACAAAACAGAGTCTAGGGAAGAGAAAAGAAAAGCACCAAATGAGATGAGCAAAGGCCTGGAGGCAGAAGTGGGTAGTCTCTACTCTAAGTATGATTTCACAGAGATATCAGTCATGTTCCACAATTGGTGTCAGTACAGAAACAAGGCATCAAAGATGAGGAAGCCCTCTCCCTATGAATGGATTTCCTTTTCATTGGCTTTCACTAGTTCTCTGCTACCCTTTGATAAGAGCTGCTGCTAGAAAAGTTCCAAATTGATTACACTTCCTTTCATTTCAATTAAATAAATATTTCTTAATCGTGGTTTCTATGCCAGGCATTGTGCTACAGCTAGGAATATAAAGACAAAAATGAAACTGACTCTGCCCTCATGTTTCTTCCTTCTCTACTCCCCTAAAACTCCCTTGTATTCCTTATTGGAGGTGGAAAAGGAGATTTAAAATGGTGTTAGGGATGTATGGATTTATCCCCAAATGATTTATGAAAAAAATCCAATCAGTCACTACTACTCCCTCATTCCCCCATAAAGCTTATGAACAGTGGTTCTTTGATGCTTATAGAGTTCTACCTCCTCATGAAAAGTTGGGGCCATTGTTTTAGAAAATGGAGGCACTGAAGAAAAGGCAAGAAAAAATTATGGGGAATGAACAGTTTATCTGCTGGTTAAGCCACCCTGAATTTATTAAGAACACATTGCTAAGCTGACTTAAGGATATGGGACAGGTGAAGAAGGGGAAAGAACCCACACTGATTTACCGGGAAACTTCACGGAAACTCATTCCTTCAAAATCACAGGAGAGGAAGTGAGTGAAGATTTTGTTGCTCAGGCCATCTACAAGAAGCTCCTGCCAGGGATGTTTGGGGATTGCCTAGAACACATGACCATATAGCAGAAAGTACACATATATAGAAATCAAGAATACTACAACATACTGGGGCTACTCTGCATTGCTTTGTCAGAACTCACTCTAGTTGGTGTTTAGAATATTTCCTTATTCTGGAAAGGAAACCTTCCCCACTGCTTGATGATGGAGGACACATCCCAGCCAATTCTAAGAGTTGCAAACTTCCCAGTTACTCCACTTGGGGAATTCAAAATCTTTATACTAGTCATCAGGTAAAGAGTACTCCATGGTTTTCAGGGTCTATCTTGGTCTCCCTTATTATATACTCTGTCCTCCTTGTTCCTTGAACATTCCCCACCTTCCAGTTAACAAATCTCTCTCTCTCTCTCTCTCTCTCTCTCTCTCTCTCTCTCTCTCTCTCTCTCTCTCTCTCTCTCTCTCTCTCTCTCTCTCTCTCTCTCTCTCTCTCTCTCTCTCTCTCTCCTTTTTGAAATTAATATTATTCCATTGTATATCCTTGTATTCATTTACTGGCATATACATGGTGGAGGTGGGAGGAGAGAAGAAAATAAGTAGTAATATGTCAGCTACTCAAGTACTTTACAAATATCTCATTTGATTCTCACAATCCTGTGAGGTACTATACTTATTCCTAATTTGCATTGGAGGAGACTAAGGCAGAGAGATTAAATGATTTATCCAGGGTCACAAAGCTAGGAAGGTTCTGGGGCTAAACTTGCACTCAGATCTTGATGACTCCAGGTCTACATGGTATCTATTGCACCAGCTACCTTCAATATAAGCTACTTTCAATTAATTTCATTTTTGTTTTCTGATCTTCCAAAGCTTACAGTGTCCTACACATAGTGTTTAATAAAAATGTGTTGCTTTGAATTGAGGTGAAGTGAAATGACTGGATGTTCCCTACCAACCCTGTAGCATTCTCCAGAATTCTGCAAGTAGTCCTACCTGAACAACCACAATCAAAGGAAATTTAAGAACAGTGTGGAGTCCTTCACTATTTTGTGATGTGAAGAGATCTGAAGTGGAAATACCTAGCCAGAAAAAGGAATATAAATGCTAATATTTCTTTCAATGGATATCTGGTATTCTAAAGTGTGTCATGTATACTGAATAAGAGGTTAGATCTTTTTTCATTTTTTTGATTAACTGTTCAAAAGTAAAATGCTTGTGTTTGCAGAGTAGATTCATAATTGCTGGAGGTATTCAAGGAAAAGATTGATCCCAACTTCTCAGGGATCAATCATATGGAAGGGAGGTCTGATGATCCAGATCCAGATTATTTAATATTTGATGTCATTTCCAACTTGGATATTCTATAATTTTAATAATTGATTTTAACATGACAGCTCTAAAGACTAATATCTTTAAGGAAGTAACAGGTGAGGCAGGTTTAGTCTTTCTGTAAAGAGAGATAACCTAAAAGTCAGAACTGTTCTGAAGTGGAATTGACTATTTCAGGAAATGTAAAACATTGGTTTAAATCTAGTTCTGGCCAAATACCTTCTAGTTTTCCCAATGATTTTTACCAAATAGTAAATTTTTATTCCAAAAAAATTGGAAATTTACCTTTGCCAAACACAATGTTACCATAATCATTTTAATGATTGTTGTATTTTTGTTTGTTTCACTGATCTCATTTTCTTTGGTATTTTTGAACTTTTGATTATCCAAATGAATTTTGTTACTACTTTTTTACTACAATAAAATAATTTTTAGTAATGTATTTGGGGAGACATTGAGTAAGTAGATTAATTTAGAAAGATTATCATTTTAATTATATTGGCTCTATCCACCTAAGAATAATTCATATTTCTCCAATTATTTAAATATGACTTTAATTTTATAAAAAGTGTTTGTAATTATTTCACATATTTTTTGATTCATTTTGGAAAATATAATCCTAGGTATTTTATTCTATCAATGGTTAATTTAAAATAGTTTTCTCTTACTGTCTCTTCTTGCAGGTCATTTTTGGTGATATACAGAAATGCTAAATTTACGTTGGCTTGTTTTATATCCTACTAAATTGCTAAAATTAAGTTTGTTGAGTATTTAGGATTTTTCCATAAATATCATCATATTGGTGAACAAAGGTAGTTTTGTTATTTTGCTACTTCTTTGTCTATTCTGAAACCTTCAATTTTTTTCTTCTCCCATTGCTATTTCTAGCATTTTTAGTACAGAATTTTAAAATAGTGATGATTGTTTTACTCCTTTTAATAGAAATGAGTATATTTTGTCAAAATATTTTCCAGCATCTATTATAATCACATGATTATTGCTACTTTTTGTTGATATAATAAATTATGTTAATAGTTTACCTAATATTAAACCATCCCTCCATACCTGATATAAATCCTGTCTGGTCAAACTATATCATCCATATGATTTAATGTTGTAGTCTACTGGCTAATATTTTATTTAGAATTTTTACATTTATATACATTAATGAAATTAGCCTATAATTTTCATTCTCTGTTTTTGCTCTTATAGGTTTAGGTATTAGTACCATATATGTTTCATAAAAGGAGTTTGATAAGATTCCTTCTTACCAATTGTCCTAAGTAATTTATTATTAGCATCAGATGATATTTAAATATTCAGTAAAATTCATTTATAAATACATATGGTCTTGATGCTTTTTTTTCTCTTTTTTCTAAAATAGGTTTATTTAAGTATTCTATTTGTTCTTCTGTTAGTCCAAGCAATTCATACTTTTATAAGTTTTCATTCATTTCATTTAAATTATTAAATTTTTTACATATTATTGGGCAAAATAACTCAATAATTGTTTTGATTTCTTCTTCATTAGTAGTAAATTCACCCTTTTATTTTTTATGCTAGTGATTTGGTTTCCTTTTCTCTTTTTAAAAATCATATTAACCAATTCTTTATGTATTTTGCTGGATTTCCCCCATAAAATAAACTTCATTTTATTTTTTTTTAAGTTCAATGATGTTCTTACATTCAATTTTATTAATCTCACTTTTCATTTTTAGAATTTTCAAATTAGAATTGAAAATGAGGATTTTTTGTTATTGTTCTGATTTTTAAATAGTATAATGAATCAATTGACCTTTTTTTTATAGATATAAACATTTAGAGGTATAAATTTTCCTCTAACTATCAATTTGTTGTATTTGGTAAGTTTTGGTATGTTGTCTTATTATTATCATATTTAATTAAATAAGTTATCATTATAACTAATTCTCACTCATTCTTTAAGATGGTTAGTCTCCAATTAATTTTTATTTTGTGATTCCATGATCCCTTATCAAATATAATTTATATTGCATTTTGACTAGGAAAGGATACATTTAATAATTTTCTTTTTTTCATTCAATTATAAAATTTTTGTATCTTAATATATGGTCAATTTTTATAAAAGTATCATGTTACTAAGAAAAAGGTATATTCTGTTCTATCCCCATATAGTTCTTTCCAGAAGTCTATCATTTCTAATTTATCTATGATTTTACTTATGTTCTTAACTTCTTTATTTTTTGACTTAATTTAATCAAATTTAAGAAGCAAAAGTTAAAATCTCCCATTGTTATAGTTTTGTTATTAATTTCCGTTTGTAACTTTTTTAGCTTTTTCTTTTAAAAAAAACTTGATGCTATAACATTTGATGCATAAATGTTTAGTACTAAGAATGTTTCATTAACCATGGTTTCTTTTAAAATAATGTAGGTTTTTCTATTTATCTCTTTTAATTAGATCTATTTCAGCTTTATGTTTGTCTGAGACCATTATGGTTAATCCTGATTTTTTTTTTTTGTCTTCTGAAGCACAATATATTCTACTCCCTCTCTCTATTATTTCTCTGTGCCTCTCATTTTCTAATGTGTTTCTTGTAAACAGCATATTGTTGGGTTTCAGTTTTTAATCCAGCCAGCTCTTGGTTCCCCTTTAATGGGTAAATTCATCTAATTCACATTCAAATTTATAATTATTAGCTGTGTGTTTCCCTCCATTCTCTTTTTCTTTGTTTTTTTTTCTTTGTATTTTTGTTCTTCTTCCTGAGAAATCTAATGTTCCTCTAACCACTATCTCCTTAATACCTATTCCTTCTGCAGTTCCACCTTAATTTTCCTCCCTTAGTCTTATAAGTTCCCCATCCTTTTCTCTTCTTTTTACACTCCTAGTTGTTAATTTATTTATCCTTCTATAAGTCCATACTTTATCTCCTTCTTACCCTCTTATGTGTTAATATAAATAATTTCTATAATTCCATCCATTATCTTCTTCCATTGTTCTCTTCTTTTTTATCTATGTGTTTTGTAAGAGATTCCTTCTTTTCAAAATTATCTCTAGTGTTCTTATCTCCTTTTAAGTTAAGAAAAAATTTACCTTTCTTTGTTTTTCCCCCTTCTTTTACCCAGATCCAATGAAAATGAGATACTAGAATTACCAACTCTTCATCATCTCCTTTCTTTCACTGTAACATTTCTTTTATCTATACTTCTTTTATAGAAGATAGTTATTCCAATTTATATTCTACATCTAATTTTATTTTGTTTTTAACTGATTATATTTTATTGAATTTGACCTCAAAGCTTCCATCTCTAAATTCCCCTTCAAACCACCCAATTAATGATGCCATTATTAAAGATCAAACATACCATTTCCCCACATATGAACATTCTGACTATTTAAATATTTTAATTGGTCTTTCATATTATCTTATATTTCTTCTCATTAATGTATATGATATTTTCCATTTGGTTCTGGTCACAAAATTTGAAAGTCTTTTCTTTAAATAGTCATTTCTTTTCCTTTATTATGATATTCGGATCTTGCTGAGTATTTGTAAACCCAGATTCTTTTATCCTCAAAATGTGGTACTCCATACCTTTCATTGTTTTAATGTAGAAGCTGCTAAAACTCCTTATCCTTTTTTTTTTTTAGTTATTTGTGTCATTTTCTCCTTAATCTGAGAATCATAAAATTTAGCTATAATGTTCCTGGGAGTTTTCCTGTTGGGATCTCTTATAGGTGGTAATTAATGAATTCTTTCAAGTTCTACTTTATTTTCTAGTTCCAAAATTTCCTGACAATTTTCTTTAGTAAGTTTTAGAAAGTGGAGTTTAAACTCTTTTTCTTTAATCATAACTTTTAGATTGTCAAAGAATTCTTATATTGTCTCTTCTCAACTTGTTTTCCAGAATAGCCTCATGTAATTAGATGTTTCCTAATTTTTTCTATTTTTCTTTTTTTTCTAGTTTTATTTTCTCTTGTTACCTTAGGGCTTCTTCTTACCCAATTATAATTTATAATAAATTATTTTTTCAGTGAGGTTTTGGATTTCATTTGCCAATTGATTGATCTTTCTTTTATAATTTTCTATATTTTTACATTGTTTCTATTTTTTCTCAGCCCCTCTCATTTGTTTTTTTTAAAGTCTTCTTTGAGCTCCTCCAAGAATTTTCTTAGGGGTGGGGGGCAGCTGGGTGGCTTAGTGGGTTGAGAGTCAGCCCTAGAGATGGGAGGTCCTAGGTTCAAATCTGGCCTCAGACACTTCCCAGCTGTGTGACCCTGGGCAAGTCACTTGACCCCCATTGTCTAGCCCTTAGCACTCTTCTACCTTGGAACCAACATGTAGTATTGATTCTAAGATAGAAGGTAAGGGTTTCAAAAAAAAAGAATTTTCTTAGGACTTGTGTTCATTTTATATTTTCTTTTAGAGTTTTGTAAGTGGTTGCTTTAATTTCATTGTCTTCTGAATTTGAACTCTGATCTTTTTTATTATTTTCAAAGAAGCTGTCTATGGTTGGGTGATTTCTCTTTTGCTTACATATTTTAAAGTTATTTTTAGAAGCCTATTTCTTAAATTGTCAATTTTATGGAGTTGTCAGTTTCTTTTCCCTATGTGTGTAGGATGTCTCTGGGTTTAGTTTCTTGTTGTTATTGTTGTGGTTGATATTAACTGAGATCTATGAGAGTCTTTTCATTTCTCCCAACATCATTTTCAAAACCCTTTCCCAATATGGTTTCTCTGGAGGTGTTGTCTTCTTACTCTTCTATCCTAAAGCTTCAACCGTGGGACAATGTCTGAGGATTCAGTATTTTCTTGGAGTTTTCTTCTTCTTATGAGCAGCAATCAGAAACTGCCTTCTTCAGGGGTTCATTTGCTTGTGTATTCATTCCTCCACTTCTGTAGCCACACTTTGATACAACCTTTACCTAGTTAGTACATGTAGTCCTTACAGTCTTCCTTCAGTCAACCATCTGTGTATTTGGTCCTTTCAAGTTGTCTCATGATGGAGCATTATTTCTCCCTGACTCTTAATAACATTTGCTGCTTTAAAGTTCACTTAGAGGCACTATTCTTAAACATTTGTGAGGGAATTTGGAAAATGAAGTAAACTTCTGACCTCCTCCACTGTCTTCCTAGAATGCGACACAAGCTCATTTTTAGTGAATTGTGGAGCCAAACAAAATTAAAGTGTGTCGCCCAACTGTGTAACATTCATAATAGTCAAAGTCAACATCAAGTCCTCATTTGAACCAGGTAACCAAGAAGGTACACATTATGAGCAGCAGCAGGTAAACATACTGCCAAGGTGAGAAATAGATCATAACAAAGTAACAGGTAACCAGAGAGGTATATGTTTGGAGGGAGATGGTATTGATTCTAAATGACCAGCTCTGAATCTACTTGTTTTGCCTTGATTATTAGCTCTGAGCTTCCATTGTTAGTATCACCAGGTGAGATCACCTCCTTCTTCTACCCCTGTCAATTTAGATATCCTGACTTCCTTATTTGGATGAAAAGTGCAAATCACAGCTCCAGCTGCCTTGATCCCTAAAGCTGAGTGGCTCCCCCAAATACAGGATTGTGTGACTGACTAACTAACTAACTAACTAACTAACTAACTATATGTATATATATATATACACATTGTGGACAACTCAGGATAACTTAGCGTTTTTGACTGAGAATGATGATGTTTTAATGATAAAGCTGGCTTTCAATAATAACCATGACACTCATTCAGAAAGAAATCATCAGTGTCCTGAGCATCTGACTTAGATAAAAACTATCCATTTGGCAATTCAGGCCAATTTGAGGAAATGAGTAAGATCCTTTATCCAGTCAACCTCATTGGACTTTACTGGAGACTTTCTGATCTCTCCTGAATTCCTTTAATGCAATGGATTCACTTCACTAGGTCATTCATTCCATTGTTTCATTCTCCATTAGCTCAGAAATTGGCTTATTATCACTAATCTTAGTGTTTCCATTTTTAGCAGAGGACCATAAAAGATAAGCATGGAGATAAAAAAAAAACAAAACTCCTGGGACAGTTTGAAAAGGATCAGAAAGAAAAAAAAACCCAAGAACTATTTGGATTATGGATACTAGGAGGTCAGAGAACAGAGCTAGCCAGTTTGGATGTTAAGTTAAAGCTGAAGGCAATACTTCACCATAAGAATCAATAAACAAATATGAAATAAACAAAAGCCCTCCTCATATTACTGTATCCCATTGTGCTTATAGAGTAATTAAAAACTTGTAGCCCCAATCTCAGTCAGGCCTTTGAATCTGAGATGAAGGCTTTGACAAAAATCAACTCATTTATTTGATATAATAGCTCAGTCTAGATTCTAGAATTTTAATTACATTTTTATAGATAAAACTGAGGTAAAGAAAAGATAATTTTATATGTTTCTATAAGGTGTTAATATTTACAAAGATTTTCCCTCATAACTGATATATGTGGTAGAAAGTAAAAGCATTATCACTATTATCTTAGAGATAAGGAAAGTGAAGTTCAGAGATAAAATCTTTTTCTTCCTTCCCCAAAATGAAGTAATTTGTCCACTGACAAGAAAATGGGCTGAGAGACAAGATGACTTGCTTAAGTTTTACAAAGCTAAGAAGTGACAGGACCTAGATATGAATTGAATTTCCAACTTCAAATACAGCATTTTTCCTATTTTATAACAGTAGAAAAAGATTCAATTCAATTCAAGAGTTGTGGTCCTCAGGCAACTCCTTTCCTTATTGGGACATCAAGTCCTAGCATCAATTAATGTTTTCCTCCCAAATTGAGGACCAATAAAGGAGAACAAAGGGTTTTTAGAAAATTTTGTTCTATTACAAGACTTAAGAATTTCCCAAGACAAGTGTCTTGAAGTGATTTGTATACCTGAGTTGTCAACCCCTCCAGGAAAGAGCACAGTTAACCATATACCCATTTATTTTTCCTTGTTTCACAAAACACCACCCCAAATGAAGTTGGCATTGACATGCGAAATCTTCAACACAAAGATTTCAACTTCTAAGAGGAGAAAAAATTAGTTTCTTTCCTATATTTCCCAGATATAATCCCATGAAACATATAAAGTACTCACGTTGCTCAGAATGGTTAACTAAAATCACAGCAATCATAGCAGATACCATAATTCTTTGTCACTCATTGAACATATAAGCCAGTAGAATGTAATTCCCTGAATTTATGCCATTTACTGGAGACATCCACTGACCACTAGGTGATAGTAAAAGCATATTCAATGTGTCAACATGAACTTTCTTTCAGCAGCATAATGCTTGATGATTATTCCTTTCTATTTCTTTCATATTGGCTGAGAAGATTTCAAAGCAATGTTGTATTTTTCAAAGTTTGTATCTCCTTTGCCAATTATTTAATTTTATTCTTTCTTCTCTATTTACTACTTCTCTATTTGCAACCCCCACTACCCACCATTGTTTTTTAGTTTTATTTTATTTTAGTCTACAAAGTTGAAAGACACTCAATAGGAATACTGAAGGGCAGCTATGTGGTACAGTGGATAAGAGTACTTACTGACCTGGAGTCAGGAAGACTCCTCCTGAACTCAAATTTGGCCTCAGACACTTACCAGTTATGTGACTCTGAGTAAGTGACTAACCCCTGTTTTCCTCAATTTTCACATCTATAAAATGAGCTGGAGAAGGAAATGGAAAAATCATTCCAGTATTTTTGCCAAGAAAACTCCAAATGGTATCACAAAGAGGCAGACATGAAGGAAAATGACTACCTAAGTGACTTTGGGTACAAAGACTCATGGTATTTTCTACTAAAGCATGGAGAGGTTGTTATCTGTGTGACAGAAGGAAGATTCACATGAATTAAATGATGACTCTTTGGAAGGATTCCAGGAGTAGAAATGCACCAGTCCTACTTACTTAGCAGGACAATTAACATCCTCCAAATTATAGGAAGGCAAATTTCTACTAGCCTTTTTAAGATTCTCCCACTCCAGCCAAATCTTGATTATTCAGTAGTACCATTGATGAAACAATAATAATAATAATAATAACAGATATTTATATAGTTTGTTGAGTTAACATAGAGCTTAACACACCCTTTTTATTGGATCCTTCAAGTTTCTATGTGAGGAATTAATTACTTCTACCTCCCATTTTACAGAAGAGGAAAGTGAGGCTCACAAAAGATAAGTGACTTGTGAGTTTAAATATTTAAAATGGTGTTCAAAACTAGTTCCCTACAAATCAAGGTTCAGCACTTAACCTGCCAGGCTGAATTTTCTAACACTTCACCGTATTTCAGTATTTCTGTAGTCTGCTACTATTATCTAGGTCTCATCACCTTATGATGTAAGTTGTTTAGGCAGCCATGTGGTGCAGCAGAGTGAATGCTAGACCTGAAGTCAAGAAGGCAGGAGTTCAAATCCAGCATTAGATACTTACTAGCTATGTGACTTATTGAGGGAGAATCATTTAAACTCTTTTGCCTCATTTTCTTCAGCTGTGAAATGGGACTAATAATAGCATTGACAGAAATGACAAATGACAGAAACGTTTTGAGATTCAAATGAGATAATATTTGTAAGACACTTTGCAAATCTTAAAAGGCCATATAACTGTTAGCTATTAACATTATTATTATTATTATTATTATTCATGTGGATTGTGGGCATTGTAAAGGCAAAAAGATAACAAGAACATAAATTGTGCAATAAAGCATATCAATGGATATCAGTGGATTGAGAGCCAGGCTTAGAGACAGGAGATCTTGGGTTCAAATTTGGCTTCAGACACTTCCTAACTATGTGTCCCTGGGCAAGGCACTTAACTCCCACTGCCTATCCTTTACTGCTCTTCTGCCTTGGACCCAATACGCAATATTGATTCTAAGACAAAAGGTGTTAAAAAGTGTTAAAAACAAACAAACTGCAATATCAGAGTGATAACCCTCACCAAAGAGATTGCCAATCTGTTGGAATATGAGTTTTTAATTTTGTTTACTCAGTAGCTAGGTGCCATGGTAAATAGAGTAGTAATCATGAAGCCAAGTAGACACCTTTGTCCATTCAAATCTAGCCTCAGAAACTAATAATGTGATTCTAGGCAAGTCACTGAGCCATCTTTGCCTCAGTTTCCTCATGTGTAAAATGAACTGAAGAGGGAAATGGTAAACTACTGCAGTGTTTCTGCTAAGAAAGCCCCAAATGGGGTGAGACACAACTGAACAACAATGTTACTCAGTATAGTGGAGTGTTTGCTGCATTTGTAGTAAGAACACTTAGGCTAGAATCCATACTCTGTTGCTGATTGCCTTTGTGATCCCTAGTAAGTCATTTAACTTCTTGGGGCTTCAGGTAATCATTGTAAGAAAATCATTTTAGAGGTACCAATACCACCAACTAGGCTAGCCTCATATCTTTCTTCCTAAAATAAAGCAGCTAACATTTACAGAATACTTTAAGGTTTGCAAAATGATAAGTGTTCAAAGCACTTTCATTTAGATTCAGCTTTATTTTTATTATATCCCTGAGTATATCATTTCCATTTTAAAGAAGGAGAAATTGAGGTTTGGAAAAAATAAATAAATTTTCCAGGGCCAGTTAATCAGCAAAGAGATCAAGACTTAATTGCGTTTCTCTTGATTTTCTATAGGAGTTTCCCAACCATGTGCAACCCTTAGCCACTCAGACTCTCCAGTTCCTCTATGTGTCCTGTGTATCTTAAACTGTCATCTATTTTTGAAAACAGAAAACCTGGGTGTGGGGATTTGGTGACGATTTAACATCATTTTTGTAATTTCTGGCATGATTACCTTTCCAGTTTGTTCCATAAAAAGGGAAATTAGAAAAGTTGCTAAACCTGGAACCAAACAGCCCTGAGCAATTAATCCTAGCTTCAGTTCAGCAAAGCAGATGATGTTGTCTCCAGAAGTCCTGTTCCAGTGGGGAATCTTTAGCAGGTAATCCTATTTAATTTGAAAAGTAGGTTAGTCTTTGTAAAAGTAATTTTTCTTTCTGAAAAAATGATCATTCATTCTTTGACACAATCACAGTTCATAACAATAATGCGCAGCTAGGTAGCACAGTGGATAGAGTGCTAGGCCTATAATCAAAAAGACTCATCTTCCTAAGTTAAAATTTGGCTTCAGATACTTACTAGCTATATGACCCTGGGCAAGTCACTTGACCTTGTTTGCCTCAGTTTCTTCATCTGTAAAATAAGCTGGAAAAGGAGATGGTGAACCACTCCAGTATCTATGCCAAGAAAACCCCAAATGGGATCAGAAAGACTTGGAAGTGACTGAAAAATAACTGAACAATAATCAAAATATAACACACATTTCTTCAACTTTGTTTCCCCTACAACACTCCTGAGACATGGCTAATTAAATTACTATGATCCTCATTTTATAGATGGCAAAACTGAGGCTCTGAAAAAAAAATAATCTACTTTCACTGGATCACTTAGAGCTAGTAAGTGGTAAAATCAGGATTTAAGGTGAGAGCTAATGCACATTTCCATTTTATTATTTTTCCTCTGTGCATGAGCATATCAGTTGTTCTCAGTGCTTACTTAGCTCCATGGTGCTTATGAAAACAAATTCATCATTTCATTTTGCAAATGCTGAATATCTCTTTGTTCCACTAATATCTAAGGTAGCACTTTGCAGAAAATAGATACCTAGGAAAATTGTTTTCATGAAGAATTTCTTTGAACTGAACCCACTTTGTCAAAATTGAAATCTAGTTCTATAAATTCAAATTAAATATTTGGGCTCTGATATGTACCCAAAGCCATACCTTTGTGTGATGAAGATCAGGGAATATCCAAATTATAGAGAAAGAATTCCATTAAAAACCAATGCAAAGTTACGTGTAACCCCATAGCCAAGCAGAAAAGCCTATCTTGGTGCATTAGGTTACCAGAGCAAGATGGAATTTTATGGCAGCCAAAGAAGTTAGTGTAATCTTAATTGTAGTGGCCAGGGATAGGGAAGTGACAGCTCCTCTATATAATGACCTAGTGAGATAACCTCCATAATGCTATGTTCCATTCCATGAAGGAGATTCAGGAAGGGCTTTGAAAAGCTCCAAAGTTTATAGAGACCCCAAGCCCAGGCTGTGAAAGTGCTTGAGGTCATGCTGTATGTGGACTGATAATAAATAGACTTGGGGGATGTTTAGCCTGAAGGAGAGATGCCTTTGCAGGGATGCAATAGCTGACTTTAAATAGTTAGTTAAAAGACTGTCATTTGGAAGAGAAATAAGACCTGTTCTACTTGACCTCAAAGGGTGGAATTTGGTTCAAAAAAGGGAGGAGCAGACATGTAGAGTTCGATATCTGGTGGATATAAGTATACAATTCTGAATAATTAGACTCATCCAAATATGGAACAGGATAATTTGGAAGGAAATAATTTCCATCCCTCACTGAAAGCTTTCAATCAAATACCTAGGTTGACTTTATATTAAGGAGCCATAGAGGGGATTGTTGCTGAGATACAGGGGTTTGGGGATCCTTCCAGCTCAGTTATTCAGTAACTGAGCCTCAATTTTTTCATCTGTAAAACATGGGGATTGAACTAGATGTCCTCTTTATTGCTTCCCAATGCTAACTAATGATTTAATAATCTAATACCACTACGTAGACTGAGCTGTTATTGTACCTTGTTTTGGGGTTGAATTATCTGTATGATGACTCTGGTCTTTGGATAATAGTTCTTGATAGAGAGCACCCTGTGTGAAAAAATAGATATGCTTCTCAGTTTGCTTGTGTAGGTTAAAACACTTCTTTAATATAGACCACTGGGTGAGAATTTGTTTGTTTGTTTTCATGAGGCAGGATTAGTATTTTATAATGTTGATATTTAGCTATTTTGTTGAATATGTATGCATGCATAGGTAACTGAGGGGGAAAACATAATATATTCTTAGATTCAGCAAACTATACTTTTGGAAAGTTCAGCTATTCAGATTAAGAGTCCCTAAAACAAATTATCACCTGGCATGAGTAGAAGTTATGATGACATATGAAAGACTCAATAGTATAGTATACCATATGTTAGGCTGATACATCTAAAACCCTCTCCACAGACCCCTATTTAGGTCTCTTGAAGAGGCAAAAAATTTGATTTTCAGCCTAAATATTTTCAAATGCAAAACTACAAAGTGGCCCAAAAAATGAATGTTATTAACTTTGCATGCTTCAAATTAGTTGTAAGAGAATGTAGGCCTCTTGAAAAAAGGAACTATTTCACTTTAATAATAATAACTTTTGTATCCCTAATATCTAACATGGTACCCAGCATAACTATGTATTTATAACTTAATAAATGCTTACTAGTCAATTTGTTGTACAAAAATCCTGATAAATATTTATTATTTTACCCATTTATTGATTCATATTTGTGATTGAGAATGGTTATACACACACATATATACACTGTGTGTGTGTATATATATATATTTATACATATATATACATATGTTATTTAATCTGAATAGGGCAAATTAACACCTTTATATTGATCTGAATAGACATATGCTTATAATATATGCAAAATCAAAATTATGAATCAGATAACTGAATAATCCAATGACCTTCTGAGTCTTCTGCAGCCTCAAACTGTAATACTAGTCTTGATTCATCTTGCCATAGTCCAAAAGGTAAGTCAGTGAGAGTGAATGGTTCAATGAATCAAACCAAATTAAAAATAAATAAATAAACAAACCCCAACAAACAAAAAAACTCAAGGCAGAAACCATACTGAAATGTGGGTGTATCTTTATAGAGAGAAGGAGAGAGAGAGAGCAAGACAGACAGATGCAGAGACAAAGAGACAGAGACAGACAGAGTAAGACAGAAAGAGAGATGGAGAACTTAGACATATAAAATGAATATTTTTGGGAAAACACAGAAAAGCATTATGACAGGAGTGCAGAGGAAGATTTGTCTACCTTCTTCCCCTCAGTGAATGCATAATGGGATTAAGAAAGTGAAAAGAGAGTTTTATTTCCACAGACACTAGTTTTTGATATATTGAAATGAAACAATGCCTAGAGAGGGCTGTGAATATATAGTATCAACTGGTGCTTGTTGAACTGAATTGTTTTAGGAACTAAAAAGTTCCCTTTCACTGAAAATGTTCAAGCAAGGATTGAGAGGCCACCTCTGGGGGATATTTATGGAGTGGAAGATTGGACAAGATGTCTAAAGTCTCTTCCAAACCCAATAAAATTCTCCACAAAGAGGTGCCACATCCTTCTTTATACTCCCACCCTCAGGACTTTGAGAAGATGGAACAAAACAAACACTGGAGCATGAAACATGCTGACCTCTTACCTCATGATGTTAGCAGTGTCTTCCATGTGTGAATCAGGACATGAAGGGTTAGCTAAAATCAGACAGGCTTCTGAAGATTCCACCTACTCTTCAAGATCAAACAGAGACCAACATGTCAAATATTTGGGGAACTTAGGACTGCCTTGACCCTGAGCTGGCTTATGATTTAAAGGCAAAAGAGCCACAAGAGTAACCTCCCAGTAGGGAATTCACTGTGATGAAAGAAGCAGTGTACTGTGGTATAGGAATTCTTCTTTCATACCAGGCTCATAGTTATCATAGGACCCAGGACAGCTGATTAAAAAGAGCTGTAGATAGAAGCTAGTAAAAATAACTACCAATAATGCTTTAAAGTTTAAAAATCATAGTTTTCACAAAAATCCTGGGAGGAGGTACCATAAGTATTATTGCCCTTAATTGTCAGAAAAGAAAATGAATATGCTGAGAAATGATTTGATTTCTCCATGAATACATAGCTTATAAGACACAGGATGAGCCCAGATCTCCTGATCAAAGTCAAGTCTGTGTTGGAGCTGACTTGTTCCAGCTCTGGAAAGCTGATTATTAAATTTTCTCTATGAATGTTCACACCTGAGGAATCAGCAAATGCTACAAATTGCAGCTTGGTTTATTCTTTTGTTGATTATATAGACTTAAGAACATGACGGAGAAAATAATACAGATAAATTTAAAGGTGTGCTGACATACATTCTGCCCCAGAGAACTGGTTGTTAAACATTTACCAGCACACCCTTTCCCTAAGCTCAATGAATACTCTTTTCCAGTAAGCCAGCCTACTTAGGTTAGAATAGTCGACTCCAAGATGCTCTTTAGTTCTAGAGTCTTATTTCTATAATATGCTCCCATTTAGGCACTAGAAGGTAACTTTTAGTTGGAATCTCAGTAAACTATTGGTAAAAGGAGGGCCTTGTAGCTCTGCCACTCTTTGTCTCTTTCTCTGTCTGTCTCTGTATCTCTGTCTCTCTGTGTCTCTCTATCTCTGTGTCTTTCTGTCTGTTTGTCTCTGTCCCCTTTCTATAAGAAAAAACTTCATAGATACTCCTTCAACTAGAATCCACCCCCTCACCCAATCATAGGTTCCCGTGGAGGGGGTGAAGGGGAATTGATGAACGAAATCTTGGTTGTCAAAACTGATCCAGGCTACTTGCTCATAAAACTATATAACTGGTGCCTATATGACTGTGTCTGAAGGTGATTGTACTTGTCTAAAAGATTTGTATAAAGTTTTCTCCTTCAATAAATTGGAGAGGAAATATCTCAAGGACTCGTATCTTTACAACAATGATTTTTAAAGAAATCTTATGCCTATGCAACTATTATGTAGTTGAAACTACGGCAGTCGATACTGCCATTAGGTGAAGGGTGAGGATTGAGTAAAAAAAGTGACTTTCCAAAAAAGCAAATGGGTTACCCTTGTCAAGAAAGGAGGTCTTACTGGGGATGTAGACTCTAAATGATCATCCTAGTGCAAACATCAACAACATGGAAATAGGTTCTGATCAAGGACACATGTAAAACAGTGGAATTGCACATCTGCTTTGGGAGGGGATGAGGAGAGGAGACAGAGGGAAAGAATATGATTCTAGTAATCAAGAAACAATGTTCTAAGTTGACTAAATACAATTTTCTAAAAAAATTAAATTAAAAAAAAAAGAAAGGAGGTCTTACCGCAACTCTCCTCAAATCTTCCCTTTTCAATGCTGATCCATGATAAAAATGAGCATAAGCCAAATAGAGTTTAAAAATTATTTCTAGCTCTGGAGAAGGAAGGGATCTAGACAAAAAAGAAAATAAAGATAGAGGAAAGGGAGAGAATTATTACATCTAAAAAGATAAGATAGGTAAGAATAGATAAATGGATATAGATAAAATATGATTATAGAACAATATATATTTGGCTCATTACTTATTAATCACTTTTTCTGTACCAGGGATTGTGCTAAGCTCTGAGGATAGAAATATAGTTAAACAACAGTCCCTCCCCTCAAAGGATAATAGGAGGATATAACATTTGGAGGTGATCCAGAAGGGAGGAGGCAAGAGGCTAATGAAAAAGAAAAGTCAGAATGCAAGCCAAGGCATAAGGTCAAAGGCTGGGAACCTTCCTGAAATAGAGACCTTGGAAAGGGTAATTGCCAATCAGAAGGCCTAGTAAAGTGTTGAAAAGAGATCCATTCTACTATTTTTTTCTGGAGGACATGAATCCACCTCTCTAATTTAATGGAATAAAGTCATTAAGCCTGGAATGACCAGAACTTTTGTTTGGAAAGGTGTGATTTCATATGTAGATGAAATTACTTGCCTGAACATTATTTTCAACAGTATTAGAAATGCTGCTTTCTCCTCCCATTCTATTTTGTGCTTAAAAGTTTTGTTAATAATGGCTCAGCCTCAAGTCTGAGAATGTCCAC
Source organism: Monodelphis domestica (assembly GCF_027887165.1). Classification (NCBI taxonomy): domain Eukaryota; kingdom Metazoa; phylum Chordata; class Mammalia; order Didelphimorphia; family Didelphidae; genus Monodelphis; species Monodelphis domestica. The sequence continues at coordinate 580,043,487 of NC_077227.1, read as the reverse complement.
ATAATTTTTTTTTGAGGGAATGTAAGTGGATTCACATATTGAGTGCTTCTGTTAGCTTATACTGCTTATTTTGAGTACCTTCCTTTCCCATATGTTGAAGATATACATTGTTCCACATATATGTAAATATAATGGGGTTTTTTCTATTCAAAATATAATTTATAAACATGATATCTGTGCATCAGTGTAGTCAGATTTATATTTGGAAAACTGATGAACCAAATAGTAAAAGGTACTAGTAACAGCTCCAATACTTTTTGTTCGTTTTTATTGTTTTGTTGGTGGTGATGGTAGTGGTGGTTTTCCTGAGACTTTTGCTATTCAATAAGGAAATCCACATGTTTCTCTAGGAGCAGGGGGGTCTCCATTTTATTTTTACCCAAAAACATGAAGTAAGAAAATATAAATGAATTTTTTTAAAAAATCTGTTGATCTTGAATTCATTTGTGCCTGTTTGACCATAGTTAAATTTGTTTTTAATATTATAACCCTTCAGACTGCTGCTGTTATATCCATATGTGTAGAATCCCTATCTCTTAACTCTATCTCTTTTTTCATGAGTCCACAGGGCAAACGACCCCCTTCAAAGCTCTCAATCCCACAAGCCCTTTTTGCTTCTCCAACTGCCACTCTTCTCCACCCTCCTCTCCTCCCCACATTCCAAAAATGGCTTCTCAGTACCAGTTTCCTTTCCACACATCTTAACTATTTCTTTAAAATAACCTGTAGCTTCTCTATGTGACAATGTGGAAGGAAGGTAGGCAAAGAATAAGTACCTATTGATTTGTGGAGTAACCCTGCAATTTTCAAGGAGGAGATAAAAGGAGAAACTCTAGAAACTCTGCCCTGAGGGTAGGTTATTACTCAAATGGGGGGGGGGGGTTGCTGTAAGACTAATGGGAAGCTCACTGTATGGAAAGTACCAAGCTTAAAAACTATGTCATATAAGAAATGGCTGAAATTATTTATTCTGGAGAAGAATTAGGAGCAATCTAAGAATTTTATTCATTTATATTGTGGAAAGGAACTAAAACAAGTTCTGGACTTTCTGCCACTGTGTTGGAACAAGCAACAATGGGAATATTAGAGAGAGAAGAAATTGACAAGACTGACAGTTGGTGGGGAAAGGGGCAACTGGGAGTGGCAGTGGGTCTTGTGAATAGCACTTCCTTCCTGGTGTAGGAGTCGGGGGGAGTTTTGGCTTCCCAGTCTCTGGTTAGAAATGACTCTATTTTCTTAAGCCCGAAGAGACAGGCTCAACCAGGTCTGAAAGTCAGAACTTTTCTTGTTGCTTGCTGTCTACTGCTAAGAATTTGAAATTAAGAAAACTAGAACAGATATAGTGTAGACAGGAATAAGAGAAACCCTCTACCAGCCTGTGAGGCCTGGCCTCAGCTCCAAAGCTAAAAAAGACTCCAACTTTATTTAGGGACATCTCTCTTCCCTTTTCCCTGATACCTCTCCAATCTGAACTAGTTATTAAAATTTATCTTATTGAATTTGAATTTGAACTCAAATAAGAGTTTTTTTCTGGGGCATATGTTTTCTGGGGCATAGAAGGAGCTGAACCTTAGTTCAGTCATCCAACTACAAATGGTCCTTATCAGACACCTGCTGGGGGACCAAAGTCTAGGGAAAGCATTGTCCCTCAGGAGGGTCCATGTTTACCTGCTCTGGGGCATCTCTGGCATCAATCCATAGAGAAGACATCCCTGCAGACTGTTCTAAGTGGCTTATTTCTTGGACACCCCATTTTGTTCAAAAATAGCCTCTCGGCAGGGGGCATCTCTCTCCTTTGCCTCACTGGCAGCCATATTCCCTCTCTACCTTCAACTCCTCCATTCCCTGCTACAAACCTTGTGTATCCACTGTTTTTTAAATTCCCCATTTTCCCTAAAATTATTATAATATTAAGGCTGTCACATGGAAAGGGGGTTAAACTTGTCTTGCTCAGTCTCAGCATATAGAACTAGAGGCAGTGAGGCAGACTTAAGATTCAAGCTAAGGAAAAAATTCATGACAATTGGTGTTACCTTGATTTCAAATTTTATTCTAGGCCACTATAATAATGATAATAATAGCTATAACAACAATAACAACATTTTTGTATCACTTTCAAGTTTGTAAAGTGTTTTTTTTTAAATAAATGCTATCTTTTGATAGCAACCCTTTGTGCTGGAGGTGCTATGATTACTCGATTTTACAGATGAGCAAACTAAGTTCCAGAAAGGTAGAATGTTTTTTTCCCAGGACCATATATATAACTAGAATTCAACATTGTAAAATAGTGAATTATTTAGGACTAGGAATCTTTAGGAGACAGTTAGAAAATCATTTGTTCTGGTTGACAAAGAGGAGATCCCTGTTAAGGTACAGATTAGAATAAATGATTTAGGAGACCCTTTTATCACCTTTCTGAGTTTCCTTGTTTCTGTTTTGTGATTGGGTAATCTCATTTTGTGTGGAGCTCTCCACTACATTAGAAAATCTTTCTCTAAAACAAAAAGAATTGAGCCACCTCTAATCACAGCCCTTTGAATGATAAAGAATTTGGATTTTCAACTTTAAATTTAAAGTTGACCACCCACCCAGTCATGGCCCAGAAGCCTGCGTTCTTGAATACCATTTCTCTAATCTTATTCCTTTGTCCTGTAGCATCAGACCTCATTTTTGAGTTTTGAGATTAAATTTAGAAGCTATAAGTAATGCAGATACACTTACTCTCCCAGGAAAATGATCTCATTATTATTTTCCCTTGATCTGTGGCCGAGGAAATTTCTTAGGAAAGATGTTACAGTGTCCACACTGATGTCTCCACAGACCACAATGAATCTGTGAAGCAAGTAAAAAAGTATAGGATCAGAAAGCTCTTTGGAAGACAAAACCATTGTCCTATCAAGGGTTAGATGCAAATATGTAAACCTGGAATCCTAGTCATCATGTATCCCACCTTTAAGAAAACATAGATGGGAAAAATCTAGCTTTATGTAAATAGAAAGAAAAAAAACAATGCAGAATAGGATATTTTTTGAAGAGTCTCTAGCTACCCATTTGCACCCATCTCCAGGCATAGGTTATATTTAAAACAGCAAAAATCTGCCCACAATACCTGTCACTGTTCTGAGATGAACCAAAGAAGAGGCTCTCCATTCTAAAGGCTGCTTATTCAAAATGAATCCTTCCCAGAGGCCAACTTTAGCTAAAGAATTTTATAACACATCAGAATATTCTACCAGTACATGACTCCCCACAGATTCATACTCACAGGAAGCTGCTTGCGGCTGGGGTTCAACTTCTTCATACCAGATATACAGATGCCTCCAGTGTCTCCTTCCTTTCTCAATCCTACATCTCCTCTGTGATATCTCTTTTATTCAATCAATCTGTTCTCTTTTCTAGCTCTCATATTCCTTCTTAAAACTCTCCCATTGTGGGGTTTGTGCAAAATAAGTGGGAAAGAGGGTCTTATTTCACCCTTTCTTTTCCTTTGGAGGCTAATTTTTCTTTCTCAAACGCAGATATATATTCATTGCCATCCTTTTCATTAAGTTCTTTTCCTTTCCACTACTACCTTTAGTAAACCAAATATGCCTTTCTCAAAAAAATTCACTAATTTGGGGGTTGTTGCTATATTCCCTGTCAAACTACGGTCAGGGACTAAATTTGGGGGACAGGAAGATTTACAATCAGATTTTAAAGCCTTGCATTTGAGCCAGTTCCAAACCAACTCCACAGAGAGTTTAATGCTTTGGAGCCTTTGCAGAGCCTGTTTCCCACAACTAGATCTTTCTGCTTCCTAATTTCTAGCTCTTTGAATTTCTCCTTTTTTTCCCTAGGCTCAGCACAGGTCTTACAGTTTTACCTTAATAAGGCCTTTCCTGAATACCTCAGTTGCTATTGTTTCCTCCATCCTTATTACTTTGTCTATGATTTGGTTACATTTTATATTTATTCATCTATATATGTTATCCAGTATCCATATTTCACTGAGTAGAATGTAAGCTCTCTGAAGGCAGGCACTGTTAATTTTTTTGTCTTTTCACACCAACAGTAGCACACAAAATGAGTGCTTAAAATTTTTTGTTGAATTGAATTAAATTTCTTACACTAAAATTGCTTTGAAACCTTTCCAATTCCATTGGTGATTCTATTGGCTTGAATGCTTGCAGTATAATAAATTGAATTATGATTGGTTTACATGTGATCGGTGCAATAGATCATCTACAAATGACTGTAAGTGAGATGTATGAAAATAATGTGAATTAAGAAAAACTCTTCCATGAAAGAACTACTCTGATATCTCATGATAGAATGGAAATGGCAAAAAATTGTCTAAGACTATGCCAGTGGGTCACAAGTTCTTGAAGGTACTATTGAGATTAAAGGCATTTTCATATGTGAACCATCAATGGACTGTTTCTATATTGTACAAGGACTAGGAACATAGAGATTCTTATTACCAGAAGCCTTGCTTCCAGTTAACAGTTTGACTTTGGTTAGAGAAACTCAAAAAATTTTCCTAAAGATTAGAGGGCTTGTGATTTAAGTTGTTAAAAGTGATACTAATTGTATTGAAAACTACAGGTGATACGAAATAGTGAATCTAATTTAATTTAATTTATATGCATTATTAGATGACAATTAGATAGATTGTGCTAGACACCCAGGATAGAGAATCAAAGATAAAATAGTCCCTGTCCTTAAGAACCTTATATTCCACTGCTGGGAAATAACACCAACAGATAAGTATATAATATATGTCTGTGTATCTACAAATCAATTATTTATATCTATCTATGAATGTTATGTGTGTACATGTTTGTCTACATATATTTTGTATATATACATATATATATGCATATATATATATACATATATATATATATACATATATATATATATATGTTTAAAGACATAGAGTAAATACCAAGTACTTGAAGGCCAGAGAGAACACTAACACTTGGGGAAAAGAACTGTACTTTAGTACAGTTTAGTTTTAGTGGTACTTAAAAGGAAACTAAAGATTCTATGAAGCAACAAGGACGAGAATGAGTTCTTGAGGCATGAAGATTAGTCTATAAAATATAAATAGGACTTTATATAATAAGTAACATTCCATGACAATGGAATCTCTACACGTAATACCAATTTTAAGATGTATATAAGCTATGATTGAATAAAACTCCAATAACTTTTTGGATTCTTTGAAAATTTGCATTGATCACTAAAGATTAGACCATTGTGAAATTTTAGACAGCCTAATTTTTATTAGATATTTTTTCCCTTATTAATAAAGACAAAGCAAATATCCCACCTATATCAGCAACTTTAGGGATTCAGTGCAAACTGTTAGCTTAGAACTTTTATGAAAGAGAAAATTATTATGTATAAAATAAATACCCACTTTCTTCCTCTGATCACTTTATAGGATGCGGCATATTTCTGGCCTCCTGTTAAGGTTTCCACAAGTTTAGGAACATAATTTGCAAATAGTATCTAAAATGACAAGCAAATATAACCTTAGTGAATACTCCTTGAATGTAACCTTGATACTAAAGTTGCTAGCACATCTGAATGATACTTTATCATTCCAGATTAATCAGAAAAATGGTCCCAGCACCTAAAAGCATTCCTCCAAATTACTGCATGATAATTCTTTTGGAGTGCTAAACAAATGTATTTTAGATGAAAAAAAAAGAGCTAATCTACTATCTTCTAGCCTTTTGATTTGATCCAATCTTAGAAATGTGGACCATTAGTGTTAGTGGTAATTAAAGAATGGCCTTACATAATGCTAACACAAGAATGGGATTTAAAGTAAGGAGGGGGAATAAAGGATATATATGACCTGGAATAAGATAAGAATTTTATCCATACTGCTTGTAATTTGGGAAAGATTTTTGGGTATTTTAAAGGAACAAGAAAGAGAAATAAGAATTTTGGGAAATGATAGAATGACTGATGGTCGAAGAAGTTAGGAGGAATGTTATTAAGCACATTATATATGCATATATATATATATATTAGAAACAAGGAGATGGGATTAGAATTACTAAAATATTAATAGGTAGCATTTATATAATTGTTTAATGTTTGCAAAGAGCTTTACAAATTTCTCACTTGTTCCTCACAACAATCCTCAGAGGGTAGGTGCCATTATCTACATTTTACAGATGAAGAAATTAAGGTAGGCAGAGGTTAAGTGACTTGTTGGGGGTCAAACAATTAGTAAATGTTGGAACCTAGATTTGAAACCAGACCTTACTGACTCCAGGTCAGATTCTGTCAGATCAGACTAACTCCAGGATGAATATTCTATCTAATGTGACATTTAGCTGCCTATTAAAGAGAAAGTTACTTCCATTGTTTCAAGTATTGGTGTATATACCAGCTGAGGTAAAAAATAACTTCTAGTGAGTGAATCTACTCCAAAAGTCTACTCCAAAAGTCAAGGGAAAAATGAGGAAGGAGTACATCAAATTTCATTCTTTATTTTCCCTGTATTATGAGAAGAAACTTATTCTGATAAAGGAAAAATGATTAAGGAAAATTAGGTTATGTGTTTCAGCTGAGAAAGAGGAGAATGCCTTTCTTCTCTGTTTACATTTCCTCAATCTCATCTCCAAAAACTTATTGATGTGGACTTTACAATGACTCTTTCTCTCTCTATCTATCTATCTATCTATCTATATTTTGTCAGTCTATTTTTCTATCCATCCATCTGTCTGTCTATTTAGTTACTCATTGAACTTTTCTGTCATGACAGAAATGCACAGGAAAATCTTTCATCTCTGAGAAAACTTAGCTTTTTTTTGTACAATTGTCTTGTTTAAACTATTCCTTGCCTAAGTACACAGAATCTAGAATTTGGAGTTATTAAATAGTTATTAAATAATTAAATAGAATATATGATGGCTAAAACATAAAGTTGGGTATCCGCACTATAACTTAAAACTTTTGACTAATGGGGCTTTTCTGGATAGGGATGTAATACATCTAACAAGGAATGCTCAGTTTGTATTTGCTTACAGACTTAAAAATATAATTTAAATGACTTTTAACTAAAAGGGAAAATGGAAAAATTGTCCATCTATAACCATTCACATATATAAAATTGAAAATAAATTAGTGAAAAGAATATTCTGAATGAAAAGAAGTTAAAATTACCTGAAAAAGAACACAAAGAAAATCATGTCTACAAAAGTCTTTAGACAAATGAACAAAGTGTGGGTAGTAAACATCATGAACTAAAAGCCCAAAGGTAAGAAGGGAAATTTAATCTTATAACTATTGGTCAGAGGTAAGAAACCTATTACTGAAATATGGTTCTAGAATAGTGGGACTTTATTAATTGAAATAGGGAGATATTTTGAAGGTTAGAAGAGAACTAGAAAATAGAAAAACCCAGATCTCTCATGAATGCCTAATTAAGATCTAAAATTTTATCAGAAGGAAAAACAATAAAGAAAACCAAAGTAAGTGATTTATAAACACCTCCAAATCCAAGACTGAAGAAAAAGATTGCTAGAATGTCTACGAAGCCATATGAGACACTAAGCTAGGTTAAATAGAAAGGGCAAGCAATCTAGGTTCACAACCTAGGCCAGACAAGGCAGAGTGATAGCCCCACAAACAACAGAAGACAAGGGGAGGATAGCACTTAGGCAGCCTGAGTCATAGCAAGAGATAAGGACAGAAGGTGGGGACCTATAATTGGCCACCAAATTTTAGTACCATACAAGACCTACTCACATCATCCAACAGTACAAGACTAGAGTTTGACAAAAGCACAAACCCTTGAATCCAGAAAGATATAAGTAAATAGAAGCTGGATACAAGTTCTCCCTCTTCTAAAAAACCTCTTCATTTATTACAGTGCTCTTTTTTTAGCTTTCTATCTAAACAAACAAAGAAACAAAAATTATTTCTGTTCTATAAGAAATTATGAAATTAATGGATTCTGAAAAATTTGGGGAGATAACTATAATAAAAATGTTTATAGTAGAATAATAGGCAATAACAATAAAAATATAAATAAAAAACTCTTTGAAAGGCATAAGAACAATGCAAGGACTGTTCATAATTCCAAAAGATGGATGGTGAAACATTGACCAATCTTGAGGTAATAGACTCAAGTTTAAAATTTAAGACAATCTGAGAATTAGTTTAGCTTGCTTATGCATTTCTATATTACAGGGCTTTGTTTTTTCTTTCTCATATAGCAACCTCATCAGTTACCAAAAATGTGTATCATCACCATATATATAACTGCAGGATACATATCTAGCTTAGTATCTCTCCTGAGCTCTAGTTCTGCATCACAATCTGTCTACTGTACAACTCTTAACTAGATTTTCCATTTCAAACTCAACATAAAACTGAACTCATCATCTTTCCTCTTAAATTCAACATTTTTATTTCCCACACTTCTTCATTTCTTTAGAATGGAGCAACAACCTTCCAGTTGGTCCAGTTCCAAACCTTAACATTATCATCTGCCCATCATTCTTCCTCATACCAATTATCTAAATAGATATCAACTTTTATATTTTCTATCTCCACATTTCTCCAGCTTTCATTCAACTTCTCTCTGCCCACACATACATTATTTCAAGCTTTTAACACCTCCTGACTATACATTAACAATAGCATTTCCTAATTAAAGTCTATTCTCCGCTCTTGTCTATCTTCTACTATCTGCCAAAATGATTTTCTTTAACTACTTTCCTAATCATGTCACTCCTGACTCACTGAACTCTAATGCTTTCTTATTACCTCTAGAATCAAATACAAAGTCTTTGCTGATTTTTGTTGTTGTTTTTTGGCCATTTTTAATCATATCTGATTATTTTTGACTCCTTTTAGGGATTTTCTTGATAAAGATACTCCAATGGTTTGTCATTTCCTTCTCCACCGCATTTATAGATAATAAATCCAAGGCAAACAGAGTTAACTTAATTATCCAAGGAAACATAGCTAATTAATCTTGAAGCCAGATTTGAACTCAAGAGATGAGATTTCCTGACTCCAGGCCCAGCACTCTACTGTACCACTTAGCTACTCCTTTGATAATAAAGCTCTTCATTACCTGGGCACTTCAGTTTCAATTCTTACATGTTATTCTCTTTTATATGCTCTATGAACACATTATTTTTGCTTACTTACTATTCTTCACATTTAGTATCCCATCTGCTCGCTTACAGTGTTCCACTTCCCAGCTAAACGTATTTGTACTAACTGCTTCCCATACCTACAATGCTATCCCTCCTTATCTATGCTTATTAGAATTACTGGCTTCCTGCCTTCTTCAGGAAGTCTCTCCTGGTCACCCAGTCACTAGAGCCTTCCCCTCTAATGCTACCTTCTATATCCTCTGCATGTATCATATATGCTATATGTAAGATGATTATAAAATCATCTTCACCAGTAAAAGTTGGTATAGGCATACCTAGACAGCAGGTCATCTGAAAAAAAAATGGGAATTTAAGTGGCCTGGAAAGTCAGTATCAAAAAAAATCACAATATGGGCACTAGAACAATTAATGGAATTCTTAGCTTTGCTGAAAGACATCACACCAGAGGAGATGGAGCCAAGATGTCAGAATAAGGAAGGAACTCACTAAGTTCTTAAATATTCACCTGCAAACAACTATAGAAAAATGTCTCAAAACTAATTCTGGACTGGCAAAGCGACCAAAAGGTTTTCTTGCCCAAGAAAACATGGACGGTCAATAGGAAAGATCCATCTTACTGGAGAAAGAAGGGAGAATAATTTAACACAGGTGTCACTTGGGAAAGCTAGTAGCAGGCCTCCTCACAGAAAGGAAGCCACTCCACCTCCTTAACCCAGCACAGGCCTCAAAAGCAGACAAGCTGCCCCAATAGACCTGAGTAGACCTCAGCACAAGAAGCTTAACACTATGTCCTCTCCATATAAAGAGAAGAGCACAATTTTACTATAAAGGTAAGGTCATGAAATATGTTGGAAAAAATGACCAAAAAATAAAGAAACAAATGAACCAAAGAAAGTTACTCTGGTAGAAAGCATGAGTACAGAGGATAATAGACTGAGAGAGATAACTTAAGAATTGTTGGACTACCTGAAAACCATGATCAAAGAAGATTCTAGACATTATATTAATAGAAATTATCAACAAAAACTACCCTGATTTTTTAAATAAATGAATAAAATAGAAAATCAAAGGATCCAGCATTCACTTCCCTATACAGATGTGAAAATGAAAACTCCTAGAATTGTTACTGCCAAATTCTGGATCTCCAAGGCCAAGAAGAAATTATTGCAAGTAGCCAAAATGAAACAATTCAAATATTGTGGAGTCAGGATCACACAACATTACAAAATTCTACACTAAAAAATCAAAAAGATTGGCATACAATATTCTAAAAGACAAAGGACCTAGAATTACAACCAAGAATCATCTACCCATCAAAATTGAGTATGTTCCTTCAGGGGGAAAATGGACATTGAATGAAATAGAGGATTTTCAGGTATTCCTGATGAAAAGACCAGAGCTGAACAGAAAATTTGGTGTGCAAATAAAGGACTCAGGAGAGAAGTATAATAAGTAGGAAAGAGAAAACTTAAAGGTGTCAATTAGACTAAACTGCTTATATTCCTACATGTGAAGATACTTGTAATTCTTAAGAACTTTATCACTATTAAGGGATTTAGAAGGAGTATATACAAATAAAAAGCATGGGAACAAGTAGAATACGATGAGACAATATTCCCCTAAAAACATAAGTGATGAGAAAGGAATTCCCTGGGGAAAGAGGTAAGGAGAGGCAGAATGGAATAAAGTGCCTCAAATGAGGAGGCACAAAAGAGTTATTACAATGGAGGGAAAGATGGAGGGATGCAGAGTCAATATTTGAAACAATCTCATTGCAATTGGTTCAAAGAGGAGATAACAAACACATTCAGCTGCAGCTAGAAGAGGAGAGGGCATTACAATTCATAACCAAATGTAAAATTAAAAAATCAGAAATATTAATTGCATCATTTTTGGATCACAATGCTTTACAATTATATTCAATAAAACACTATAGATAGATTTAAAATTAAATAAATTAATCCTATAAATGAGTGGGTCAGGGAACATATCATAGAAATAGTCAATTTTAATTAAAGAGAACAACATTCAGGAGACAACATGTCAAAATTCATAGGATGCAACCAAAGAAATACTTTGGGAAAGTGTATATCTCTAAATGTTTACATAAATAAAATAGAAAAAGGGAAAAATCAAAGAATTAATCATGAATCTAAAAGAAAAACTACAAAATGAACAAAATAGAAAACAAATTAAATGCTAAATTAGAAATTTTGAAAATCAAAGGAGAGATTAATAAAACTGCAAATAATAAAACCATTGAACCAACAAATGAGATTAGGAGCTGATTTTATGAATAAACCAATAAAATAGTATTCCATCACATATAACATAACTTGTTTCGTCATTACCTGACTGATTCACACCTCCTCAATTTCCAATTCTTTGCTACCATAAAAGAGAATTGCTATAAATGTTTTGGAATATGTGGGTTCTTTCCCATTTTAGTCAAAGGGGTATGAAATGATATCTCAGAATTATTTCTGTTTACATTTTGTAATAAGTAATAATTTAGAGCATTTTCCATATACCTATATATAGCTTTGATTTTTTTCATCTGAAAATTGATTGTTCATATCTTTTACCTTAAATAGGGATTCCTTTAAAATGATAAGTAATATTCATCTAAAGCCATCAGCAAGTATTATTTCTAATTAAGATGTTAGAAACCTTCTCAATAACATCAGGGATAAACAATGATACTCATTATCAACACTATTATTCAATATTATATTAGAAATACTAACTACATCAATAAAGGATGCAAAAAAGAAATTGAAGGAATTAAAACAAAATTATCATTCTTTGTAGATGATATTACAATATTCTTGTAGAATCCTATAGAATGAGCTAAAAAACTAATGGAAATAATTAATACCTTTAGCAAAAGTGCAAGATATAAAAATAAACACACATACATCTTTAGCATTTTTATATTGCCAACAAAGTCCAGCAGCAAGAGATTGAAAAATTCTGTTTAAAATACTCTAGACAATATAAAATACCTGTGGGTCTATCTGCCAAGACCAACCAGGGTAACTATATGAACACAATTCCCAAACACTTTTCATACAAATAAAGTCAGATCTAAACAACTGAAAAAACAGTAATTGCTCATTAGGTAGACTAAACCAATATGATAAAAATGACAATTTTATCTAAATTAATTTACTTACTTGCTACTAAGCTACCAAAATTTTTCTACCAAATAATTTAGTACCAATTTTACAGAGCTAGAAAAACAAAACAAAAACACAAAATTCATCTGGGAGAACAAAAGGTCAAGGATATCAAGGGAATTAATGAAAAAAAAAAGGAAAGGAAGGTAGCCTATTCATTCCAGATCTCAAAATATATTATAAAATAGTAATCATCAAAACAATCTTGTATTGGCTAAGAATAAGAACTAGACTGCTGAATGGTGGATCAATGGAATAAATTAAGTACACAATTTACAGTGATACATGACCTTTATTACTTATTGTTGGATAAACCAAAAGACCCCTGTTTGGGGACAAGAACTCACTATTTGACAAAAATGGCTCAGAAAAATTTAAAACAGTATTGCATAAACTAGGAAGAGACCAACATCTAACACTATCTATCAAGATACAGTCAAAATGAGTACATGATTTAGACATATAATACAATAAATAAGGTTAGTATGGAATAATTTACCTGTCAGATCTATGGATAAAGGAAAATTTATGACCAAACAAGATATGGAGAGCATTAGTAGTAGTGGTAGTCTCTCGGTGACCAAGAATGACAATTGTCTTTGTGCATTATCATCTATTGATGTACCCTCATGTGGCTTTGAAGTCCAAAGGCTGAGGCGCAAAGTTTCTGGCACATGGGGCATGGGACTCCAGTTGTTACAGGAGGTGAGGTTGGGGCCTGGTGTCGGCGTTCACGCGCAGCGGCAAGACGTCGATGTCGCTCATCTTCAAAGGTGATGGCAGCATGGTTAATGTGGGTTGGCCAGCTGCTTCTGACAGAGGCAGCAAGTTCTTTGTTGCTTTGGTATAATGCCAGCCCACTTCAAGTTGGACTTTAGCTGATCCTTGATTCTTTTCTTTGGTCGACCTTGTTTCCTGAGTCCAGTTGACAGTCCACCACAGAATACCTGTCTTGGTATTCGCTGTGGGTCCATGCGGATGACGTGTCCAGACCATCATAGCTGGGTTTGGAGGACCATTACTTTGATGCTGGTGGAGTTGGCTCTGTCGAGGACTTCCTGGTTGGTGATTCGGTCCTGCCATCGGATCCTCATGATTGACCGGAGGGAGCGTTGGTGGAACTGCTCCAACTGCTTCATGTGCTTCAGGTACAGTGTCCATGTCTCACAACCGTACAGGAACGAACTGAGGACCACTGCGATATACACTTTGAGCTTCGTCGCAGTGCTTACACCTCTGTGTTGGAGGTCTTTGGAGCGCAGCCTCCCGAGTGCCTGGCTGGCCTTTTGGATCCTGGCATTGATCTCGTGGTCTAGGGGCCTGTCGTTGGCGATGGTGCTGCCCAGGTACTTTAAAGTGTTGACGTTAGAAAGCTGCGTGCTGTCAATTGTAATGCACAGCTGGTTAGTTGGCCTCCCTGGTGCTGGTTGGAATAGCACCTCTGTTTTGCTGAGGCTGATAGTCAGGCCAAACAGTTTTGTTGCAGTGGAGAACCTGTCCACAATGGTTTGGAGATGATTTTCTTGGTGGGCCATGAGAGCACAGTCATCTGCAAAGAGAGCTTCCAGGATGAGTCTCTCTGTTGTCTTTGTTTTTGCAGTCAGGTGGCGAAGGTCAAATAGTGAGCCATCCAGTCGTTATTTGATGTAGACGCCCAGGTCTAGATCCATCACAGCATGTTATAATACTTGGGTGAAGTATAGATTGAATAGTACCGGAGCGAGGACACAGCCTTGTTTCACGCCATTGGAGATGTTGAAGCGATCAGAAGTCTCTCCACCAGATAGGACTTCCCATCATGTTGACATGAAAGCTGGATCAGTTTGACGAATATTGTTGGGCAACCGAGCTTGCTAAGGACCACCCACAATGCATCCCTGTTCACTGTGTCGAACGCCTTTTTCAGGTCTATGAAGACAATGTAGAGACTCAGGTTCTGCTCAAGGCATTTTTCCTGCATTTGCCTCACCATGAAGACCATGTCGATGGTGCTGCGATCTGGTCAGAAGCCACATTGTGATTCAGGCAGGTTCTGCTCTGAAACAGATAACAGGAGTCTGTTGAGTATAACACAGGCGAGCATCTTTCCAGCAGTGGAGAGTAGTGAGATGCCTCTGTAATTGTCACAGGCTGCTCATGAGCCTTTGTTCTTGTATAGGGCTATGATGGAGGCATCTCTGAGTTTTGGGGGCATGTCTTCCTCTTCCCATATGCTGGTCAGCACTATGTGGAATGCCTGGAGCACCTTTCCACTTAAGGCCTTGTACACCTCGGTTGGGATCCCATCTTTACCAGGTACCTTGCCTGCACTCAGTTGTTGAATGGCTTTTTGGACTTCCTCTATTGAAGGAGGGACGTCAAGTTGTTCAATGATGCAGTTTTGGGGGATCTGGTCAAGGGCGCTTTGGTTGACTGAAGAGGGTCGGTTAAGAAGCTGACTGAAGTGTTCTTTCCACCTGTTGCTGATGCCTTTTTTATCTTTTATGAGTGTGTCAGCATCAGAGGATAGTAAGGGAGTGGTGGTGGGTTTTAATGGCTCATAGACAGTCTTGAGGGCACTGAAAAATTGTTTGTAGTTTTTCGTATCAGAAAAACGTTGGATTTCTTCTGCCTTTTTTTCCCACCATCGGTCTTACATCTTCCTGATGTCACACTGTGCCGTGGCTTGGAGAGACTTGAATCTGTCCTTTTTTGGAGCAGAGTTTGGATTATTTTGCCATTCCATAAAGGCTTTGTTCTTTTTGCTCAATAGGTTTTCAGTAGCAGTATTGTTCTCATGGAACCAGTCCTGGTGGTTGCATTGTTTGGGGCCTAGGACTGCCTTTGATGTTTCCTTCACTCCATCTCTGAACTGGTTCCATTTCTTGGTGGAGCTTCCAGTGAGTGGTCCCTTGGCAGACAGCTTGTCGTCCAGGCAGGACTGGAATGTTTGTAAATAAGATGGATCTCTAAGATGACTCATGTTGTAAAATGCGCGAACTGTCTGGGCACATTTTGGATGGCAAGGCTCAATGTGCATTTGAAGAGTCGCTCTAACGAATTGGTGGTCTGTCCAGCATTCAGCTCCTCTCATGGCTCTGGTGATCTGTACATCCTGGATGTCTCGCCGGCATACGATGATGTAGTCAATGAGATGCCACTGTTTTGATCTTGGGTGCATCCACGTTGTTTTATATTTGTTCGCCATTCTGAACACAGTGTACGTGATGGTGAGTTCGAACTCTGAGCATTTGCTGAGTAGTAGTAGGCCGTTGTTGTTCATTTTGCCCACGCCATGTTTGCCGAGCACTCCTTTCCATCTTTCATGGTCTTGGCCAACGTGTGTGTTGAAGTCTCCCAGTAGTATCAGCTTGTCATTGGTGGGCACTGAGTGCAGGACGGCACTCAAGTCAGAGTAGAACTGCTCAATGGTCTCCTCTGTGCTGGTCAGTGTTAGGGCGTATGCGCTGATGATTGTGCCATACCGGTCTTTGCTGAGAGGCAAACGGATCTTCATGAGCCTCTCGCTGATGCCCACAGGCAAGTCTGGCAGCTGTTTGAGCAAACTGGTCTTGATGGCCAGGCCAACACCGTGGATTCTGTCTTCATTTGAGGCTCTACCTTTCCAGAAGGTATATCCAGTGGTGGGTTTGTTGAGTGATCCCTCTTCTGGTAAGCGTGTTTCACTTAATGCTGGATGTCGATGTTATATCGTGCCAGTTCTTTACCGAGTAAAGCTGTTCTTCTCTCAGGTCTTGGGGTATTCTCTCTATCAAGTAATGTTCTGATGTTCCATGCTCCTAGTAGGAGTTTCTTTGTATTTTGTTTCTTTTGATTTCGACCACTTAAAGGGATGACCAGCCAGCCGTGGTGTGCTCACCGGGTGTTTGTAAGGCAGGTAATGTTTGGGACAACCAAGATTTTGAAGGAATATGAAAAACTGAGGAAATTTTTATAGTGTTAGAAAATGCCTTATTTTTCAAATATACAGAAAACGGAGTCAAATTTATAAGAATACAATTCATTTTCCTACTGATAAATGGTCAAAGGATAAGAATATGCAATTTTCAGATGAAGAAATCAAGCCATCTATAGTCAATGCTCCCAAAACACTACTCATTAATGAAATGCAAATTAATTTAAGTACCACCTTATAACTGTCAGATTGGCTAATAGGACAAAAGTGGAAAATAATAAATATTGGAGGAGATATGGGAATTATGGGACACTAATCCAGTATTAGTGGATTTGTGAAGTATTCCAACTATTCTGGAGAGCAGTTTGGAATTATGTCCAAAGGACTATGAGGCTGCAACCATTTGATTTAGCAATATTGCTGATGGGTCTGTATCCCAAAGAGATCCAGAAGAAGGGAGAAGCAGGACCTATTTGCACAAAAATATTTATTGCAGCTCTTTTCATAATGGCAAAGATTTAGAAACTAAAGGATGTTCATCCATTGGAGAATGACTGAACAAGTCATGGTATACTATTGTATCTTATGAAATGATAAGTAGGATGATTATAGAAAAGTCTGTCTGGACTTATATGAACTGATGCAAAGTGAAGTGAGGAGTACTATGGTTACATGGTACACATAACAGCAATCAACTGCAAATAATTTAACTACAATTAGCAATATAATTATTCAAGACAACCTCAAAAGGCTCAAGATGAAAAATATAATCCAATTTTAGAGAAAGAACAGATGGGGTATGAATGCAGATTGAAGCATGTCATTTTTGCTTTATTTTCTTTATAAGCTTTTTTCTTTTTTTTTCAATATCTTTTCCATGACATGACAATTAAGGAAACATGTTTTGCATGAAAGCACATGGATAGTCTATTTGTTTACTGTCTCAGGGAGGTGCAAAAGAAAGGAGGGAAGAAGAGAATTTGGCACTCAAAATATTGGAAAACAAATGTTTAAAATTGTTTTTGCTAGTAATTGGGGGAAAATATTACCAAACTCAAAAATAAAAGACATCGCAACTGAGAAAAAAAGATGATAATCCCATTCTATTTGTCTCTGATCATACTATATCCTAACTACTGTATTCAGTTCTGAATATCATATTTTAGAAAAGATATCCTAGAGAATATCCAAAAGTTGAGGTCAAGTTTCAAGTCCATACCATATAGATCTCAGTTGAAGAATATGCTCAATTTGGAGAAAACTAAATCATGACCTGGTAGCTATCCTCAAATATTTGCTACATTATCATATGAAAGAAGGATTGGTTATGTTTTGTTTGGACCCAGAGGGGAAAGATGGGAATAATTATTGAAAAACTGAAAAGTAGAAAATTTGGGCTTGAGTTGGGAAAAATTTTTAGTCATGATTAAAAGTGGAATGGTTTGCTTATGTGATATATTTCCTTTCATTTTAAGTTTTTTTAAAAGAAGTATTTTCAGTTCCTAACTCATCCCTTCCCTCACCAATAAGAATGTAAGAAATATAATACCCATTAGACATATGAAGCCAGGCAAAACATACCTCTGAATTAGTCATATTCCAGGGGAAAATAAGAAAAATAAAGGAAAAATACTCCAATCTGCATGTTGAGTCCATTAATTTTCTATCTGAAAGTTGGATAGCACGAGGACTTTGAAGTGTTCATAAATCATTGTATTGGTCAGTTACAAAGTGTTTTGCAGTTGATTATTTTAGAATATTCCTTTACATTGTTGTCCTAGTTCTACTCACTTCACTTTGCATTATTTCATTTAAATCACCCAGATCTTTCTGAAACCTCCTGTCATATTCCTGTACCATAACTTTTTTAGTCGTTCCACAATTGATAGGTATTCCATTCATTTCTAGTTCTTTGCCACCTCAAACAGCTACTAAAATTGTTTTGTACCAGTCGTTTTCATTTTTCATTGATCTCCTTGGAATATATGTTGTTGTTCAGTCATTTGACCACGTCTAACTCTTCATGACTCTGTATGGGGTTTTCTTGGCAAAGAGAATGGAGTGGTTTGCCATTTCCTTCTCCAGCTCATTTTACAAATGAGGAAACTGAGGCAAATAGAGAATAAGTGACTTGCCTGGGGTCACATAGCTAGTGAGTGTTTGAGGCTAGAATTGAACATGTCTTATAGGTCTAGTATTCTATCCATGGATTACATGGATTACATGGATAATATGTAGAATCCTTTGACATAGTTTCAAATAGTTCTCCTATTTAATGTATTTAAACACTATTTAGATGGCCACTTATTGAGATGAGATGTAAAGTAGAAATTTTTCAGATGTGTGTTGTACTAGATGGTTTATGCAATCCCTTCCAAACTTGAAAATTCCATGATTGAGACCTGGGTTCATATTATGGCTTGGCCACTTACTAGCTGCATCACATTGGGAAAATGACTTTCCCCCTCTGTTCCTCAAGTTTCCTCAACTGTAAAATGAGGGGGTTGGCAAGTTTGTTTGAGTGGAAGGTTTTGGATTTGTAATCAGTGTACCTAGATTTGGGTCCTGACTCTGGTACTTAGAACCTGTGTGACTTTGGGCAAGTAACCATCCTTATTTTAAAAATGAGGATGTTGGCTTGAACACATGGGTCTATGGGGATATGATTGGGGATGTAGACTCTAAATGATCACCCTAGTGCATATATCAATAATATAGAAATAGGTCTTGATCAATGACACATGTAAAACCCAATGGAATTACACATTGGCTATAGAAGGGGGGTGGGAGGAGGGGAACCATGGAAAAATAGTCTTAATCAATGAAAAAAATGAAATAAAAATAAGGAGGTTGGACCAAATGTCCTTTGAGGTATCTCCTAGCTTTCAATCTGTTATTCTATAATCTAGGTTCTTGGCTCTCATATACCCATGGGTAACTCACTTTAAATTAACTGGACCTTATTTTCTTTTTCTATAAGTGAAGATGTTATATTTCCCAGGCTTTCATCTAGTTCTAAATATATATTTGACCCTTTTTAATATGTTCTCATGATCTAAATCCTCTAACTCCAAACCCCATTTATTTCCAATACACCATGTTATATATTTCTTCTGATCATTTATATTTCCAGCATAGTGCTGAATGTATATTAATTGCTCAAAATATATTCCTTTCAATGTTTATTTAGTGATCAATTGAATAAAATTAGATCCCTTTTCTTTTCACTGTTTTTTTCCCATTCCTTTTTATCTTCCAGTTCTCTAGCAATATTAAAAAAAAATAAGTAGCTCAACTATTGTGCCATTTGGAAGATGAATCTATTTTAAAAGAGATTTAAAAAATTTATTTTCACCAAACTCAGAAGGATGAAGAACATGATGAAGGCTCGTCCCAGGGTTGTCCTGGCTACCACGTCTCCAAAGCCAACAGTTGATGTTGTTGCCATGACAAGGTAAAAAGCATCAAAATAAGACAATATATGGGAATTTCTACCTTTGAGCCAAGGATCACCTGTGTTTTCCACCTGTCCAAAGAAAGAAGATTCAGGCAAGACCTTATAAATGAGCCAGGGAACCCATTAACCCATGTTACTTTGTAGAAAGGAAATTCCTAGAATGTACCCCTACTTTATCATATCTGGATCCATTTCTCTGAATGCTATGGAAATATAATAGCAAAAATTCCCCTGAGAACGGGTCAAATGTGACAATTAATGGTGTGTTGTTTTCTTTATAGCTAATCAGTATAGAATTGGACAAGGAACACCAAATATCAGTGTACAGAGGCTGCTAACTTGAGCATCACAGTATGCCCCAAGCCAAAATGGTCACCTTGGCCTTCCATGTTGTTGTAGAAATATAAGATTAGCTCTATTCTATATACTATTCCAATACTAAAACTGCTTTTTTTTTTAATATTGCCTAGTCTTCTCTGTTATCTTTGTAGCCAGAGAGTAGCACACAGAATCTCCTACTTAGAATGCTCTTTTGTTATTAGCATGATTCTATTTCTGATATTATTGTTATATCATGATTACTACTATTTTTTTTATTTAAACTATCCTTCATTGCCCCTTTTAATGTGGATAATGATCTGACACTGGAGTACGCATTTTAGAGAGCTGTAAAGGCCCCATAAGAGACCGTTTTGTTTTATTTAAGGACCAGATGAGTTTGGAGAAGGTTAATATGGCTAACAGGGCAATGATGCTTGTAGCATTAGCTACTCGGAAAGACCAAGGGAGGGAGGGATTAAGATATATGTCAGGACACTAAAATTCCCACTGACAAAAACGTGTTTGAAAAATTGAAACCTGTATTAATGATCATAATCCTTTTGGATATGCAGTTCTTAATTATTATTCATATGAATTATCAACACTATTATTAGTAACAATGATAACAAACACTTTAAATAACAGTTGTTAATAACATCGTCATGCTCATTGCTATTATTTGTTAAACATAAAGCAATAAATTTGAAATGATGCACCATACTTATTGGTTTGAACCAGACTAGTACTTTCATTGTTGTATGGTACTCCCAGTGAGATAACTCCCCCAACCATAGCATATTGGTCATTTTCTCTGAAATGCAGACACTTGAAGACCTGCCTTGGTCACTAAGAAAAAAAATGCCCAGGGCCCATGAGTTATCCATTCTTCTTTTTTGAAGTGGATGAATAAAATCACAAGGTGATAGCTTGACTTGCAAGTGAATTGGATTTAAGTGAGGAAGAGTTGCATGAATTCATGAGACTTGTTATATCTTCACAGTCATCCAAGTACGGTGGCATGACAAAAATCAGGACAATTTCCAGTGGCCCAGGATGCAGTGTATGACCTTGGTATCTTTGAGGTCTGATCAAGCTCTAAGCATTTCCCAGTGTCTGCTTTACCTGCCTTTGTAACTCTTGGGACAAATTGTTCTCATATGCCCATTATGCTAGGGGAAATTTTCACATGCTTGGGCAGACATCCCCCCAAGTCACTGATGGATTTAAGGACTGTCCATTACCCTCAACCTGGTTTATCCCATTTGCCTGCTGAGATGGTTTTACCAAGGTGTGGCTGATGTGCATGCCAGAACTTCTTGGAGCCACAGATGAAAGCTGGGAAAGTGGATGCCAAAAGTGGATCATTGGCCCTGAAATGGGTTTGGCATGCCTTTAGACAAGAAGTACTAGGACTTCCTGAACATTCCATACACCCAGGGACACAAAGCCAGCCTGTGTCAGAGGTAGGAATTGGATCCAAGTCTTCTTGACTCCAAGGTTAAGTTTTAAATATACTAATATTATGAAAATAATTTGGTTTCACCTTTATTGTGTGTGTTAGTTATGGTAAATATTATAATTACTAATTGTGACTACAAAACTCACTTTAAACATGCAGTGTCTATTTCAAAAAGGAAAAGATGAAAAGTACTTTTCCTACTTCCCCAATACATTTAAAAAAAACTTTTATCTTATGTCTTAGAATTAATACTAATTATTGGTTCTAAAACAGAAGAGTTGTAAGGGTTAAGCATTTGGGGTTATGTGACTTGCCTAGGGTTACATAGTCTCAGAGGTCAGGTTTGAACACAGGACTTACTATTTCCAGACCTGGTTCTCTATCTGCTGAGCCATCTAATTGCCCCCAATTTTTTTTAAAAGATTGAAATTGAGAAAAATTAATGATTTCCAATGATTTTCTATCTTCTCCATCTTTCCTCTGAGGAAAAAAAGTTCTCAGTACATTTTCCCTTGTCTGGCCCCATTTCACTCCTTCAGCTATATAAATAAAATAAAATGAATGGACAAGGTACAACATACCTATGTATGCAGATACACATACATACATGTGATAACATAATATATATAAATATATGTTTGTATGTATAGATGGTCTTAGTTCATACAACATGATGAATTAATAAGAACTATAAAAGAAAGGTCTCCAATTTCTTCATTGTGAAGAACTGCCTGTTTCACAGTAGATCTCAAAAAGCCTCAAACTTATTAAATAGGAAATTTAGAGAATTGCCCAAGATACAAAGCGGTTAAATGACCTGTACAGGGTCACAAAATTAATCATTAGCATCAGAGGTAGAATTTAAAAGCAAATTTCCTGACTCCCAAGTCCAACCACTCTATTCACTATGCTACATTCCTCAATTATCAGGAAACTAAATAAGAAATAATATGTATTATGTCCTTTATTGATCAAAGTGATGACATATTTCAATCTTCTCAAAAGCTATTAACTCCCCTTCTGTCATCTCCTCCTCAACATCATTATTCATTTTGAGGCTAAGGGGAGGGAAGGGGCTGGATAAGTAACTCTACCTAGGGAAATAAGATTTCTAGAGTAAAAGAAGAGAGGTTCTCATAATGGAATTTAGCCATGGATAAGGCATTATAATTGATCCTTTGAAGATAAGCTTCCAATTTAGGCTTTTAAAACATCATTGAGTTTTCATGGAAAGCTGATATTTGTCTTATTAATTTCTTGTGAAGGTTGAGTTTCTTAAAGTCTTTTTCCCATTGTTCTCCATTCTCACCCTTTACCTAGAATTTAAAAAATAAGGAGGAAAAGAAGCAAAAGCATGCTTCTGCACAAATTTCTTTATTTCTCTGTTCCTGAGTTTCCTCATTGTAAAATGGGAATAATAATACCTTCACTTCTCACCTTTCCTGTTACTGTGAAAAAGGAACTGTGTAAGATATGGAACAGATTAAAATCTGAGATTAAAACAATCAATAAGAGTTCTAGATGTGTTTTCTCCAGAAGTCCTGTTGTAAACTCTCTCCTCAAGATTCCTGCCTTACACTGGAGTAATAAGGATGGGGTTGGGTAAGAGGAAGTTCTTTTCCCACGGTTATTTCTTTCAAGTCTCAAATCTTAAGATAGTCTATGGTCAATGCACCATCATTATTGTTCTCCCTTTTTTAATACCTATTTCATATCTGATCCCTTTGCATTAGATTTCAAGAATGTTTTCCCCTTATCCATACTTACTGACTGTCCCTAAACAGAAAAGATTGAGAACAAATCTAGGAGGCAGCTAGGTGGCTCACTGGATTGAGAGCTGACTTAGAGATGGGTGGTCCTGGGGTCAAATGTGGCTTCAGACACTTCCTAGCAAGTCACTAAATCCTCATGTTCTAGTCCTTTTTTTAAAAGCCTTACCTTTCAGCTTATAATCAATGCTGTGCATTGGTTCCAAGACAGAAGAGTGGTAAGGGCTAGGCAATGGTGATTTCCCCAGGGTCACATAACTAGGAAGTGTCTAAGGCCAGATTTGTACCTAGGACCTCCCATCTCTAATAGGTTTAGCTCTCAATCCACTGAGCCACCCAGCCCCCCCCCCCCCCCCCCCCATTGCCTAGTCCTTATTGCTCTTCTGTCTTGGAATCAATACAAAATATTCATTCCAAGACAGAAGACAAGGGTTTAGAAAGAGAGAGAGAGACAGAGACAGAGAGACAGAGAGAGAGAGACAGAGAGACAGAGAGACAGAGAGAGAGACACACAGAGAGACAGAGAGACAGAGAAAGAGACAGAGACAGAGAGAGAGAGAGACAGAGAGACACAGAGACACAGAGAGAGAATGGCTTAAACTTCCATGGAAATAGAGTAGTAGCTAGACACCTATGTAATTTCAGTCTGCCAGAAAAACTAATATACAATTTTCCATTTTGTCTAATATCTCTGACCTCAGCTTGTTTGCACTTATCTAGAATTATAGAGATCAAAGGACTTAGATTCCCAATATGCCATTGAGATCATATAATACAATCTACTCCTTTTACAGATAAGGAAAATGGATGCTTCAGTTGGGAAAGTGATTTAACTGAAATCATATAGAAACTAGTTGGAAAAGAATTAGAAAGGACTTTGGGTGTCATCTACTATATCCTCTGTATTTTACAGGTAGAGAAATTGAGGCTAAGAGGTGAAGTGACTCCACAACATCTCAATTCATTCTCTTCTCTCTTTATAGGGCACCACATAAATTCTGGCATGTATCATCCCTTATCTGGACTATCCTAATAGTTTCATGATTTGTATCCCTAGAGTTTCTTCTCTTTCTAATCTCCTCCTATAATATTCTTAAGTCAAACATCTAGCCATATGGTTCTCTTGTTTATTAACTTTAAGATGTTCACTATTGCTTCTACTATTAAATTAAAAATCTTCACTCTGCTATTCAAGGCCTCCTCAAATTTGCTCTAAGCCATTCACCAAAGTAATTTAAAACTTACCCCTTCAAATATTTTTATGTTCTAATTGAATTAGTGACTATTTCTTTGTGCATTTTTTATATCATAAAATACCTTATATGTGCTCTCTCCTCATCTCTGCTTTCAGAATCCTTATTTTCTTTCCAGGATCATATCCAAGTTCTGTCTTCACTGTGAAGCCTTGGCTTATGCTCTCTTCTTACATAAATTATCTTGCATTGTACATAACTGTGTATAACTAGATCTCACATAGTGTGTGAGTAATGAATTCCATAAAAGCATCACATTCAAATTTTCACTGTAAAAGTTATAATTATATAAAATATAGTAATTTCTTTCTGTCCAATGGAACTACAAAGTGTCAATTCTAATAATGCAACTACTTCCTGGAACTCATTATTTGCTATATTCGGGATCTTGCTGTAAAAATTATGTCTGCCTTCCAGTAGAACCCTCTGAGGGCAGGAGGATTTTAATATTTTGCTTGCATTGTCAATGCTGACATTAATAAGTTGATGAACATATTGATAGTGAATATATTCCCCTCCTAGCAAAATGTATGTCCTATGAGGGCAGGGAATATTTACTGTTTGGTTCTCCTCCTATCTTTCTGATCACTCTTTCTTTGAATCATCATCGATATTCTGCTTTCTTTGTGTGGGTATATACCCACACCCATACATACACATTTGGCCTCTGTCCTGACTCCACTTGCCTGTTTTACCTTTTGTCACTCTCCTCTAATCCTACTTAACTTATCATCTCTATTCAGATGACCCCCAACAGACCCCCCAATGCTTTATGGGCATGGCATCTCCCTAGGTATATGTCAATCTCAACATTTAAAAAAAAAACAAGACTTATAATCCTTCTTTCTGAAACTAATCTCTCTTTTTAAGGTCATGATTCTCTTGAAAATAGCACCAGCCTTCCGAGTGCTGAGGTTCACTGCCTCACAGTTTTTCTGGACTCTTCATTCTCCTTTAATTTTCAAATTCAAGTAGTTGCCAGGTCTCATTAAGTCTACTTCCCCAATTTCTTTCACATCTCTTTTCTCCACTCTCATGAACACCATGATACCGCAAGCCTTCACCTTTCCTTTCTTGGACTTTTGATCAGTCTCTTTGCTTTCATTTGTTCCCCTGTCTATTACACATATTTCACACTGCTGCTAAGATGATATTCCTGACCATGCTATTTCTCTTCTTAGTATATTCCAGTAACTATCTATTGCCTCTAGGACAAAATGTTAAATTCGTACTTTGGCATGTAAGGTTCTTTCTAGTCTATCTTCAAATTATCCTCCTATTCTGACTACCAGTATGGGTGAGATAATAACTTGTCTCAAAATAAACAAACATAACAAAAATAAAATAAAACAGGAAAGGAGAGGGGAAGCATATTGTGAAATTAATTGGGAAGTTGGGAGAAGAGTGAAGCGTTCAGGAATGGGAGACTAGAGAGAAACTTAATTTGTTGAATGACTTGTAATAATATAATTACTTATTAAGCCCTTCTGGCTTTTATATGAATGGATCAAAGTTTGACTCTCTGTCCTTACTATCTGTCTGATTTGGAGAAAATCACTTTACCTTCTGGGAGAGCTTGAACTACAGGACCCCTCAGGTCCTTTTCAGCTCCAAATCTATGAGTCTGGTGTGGAAAGAGTTTTGAGTCTAACTTTGTGTTTGAGTTTCCTTCTTCCCACATATACAGGAAGAAGAAAATTCAAAAAACATCAAAATGAGATGAAGGCACTATATCTCTGACACAATGGCAACCCCTGAGAAAGTATTTCATTAACCCAAAAGAATGTAGCATGTCCACAATCACAGAGACAATCCACAGAGCCTAGCCTCAGACTTTTCTACCCCTTTATGGTGTCTCTAAGATACAGATTTGAAACTAATCAAGTTAGCTTCAGATGTTTCCTAACCATTCTGGTGTCTCTGAGATTTAGACTTTTTTCAAAGCATCTGTACTGCCAGTCAAGCAACACCTGTGTATGTTTTTTCATCCATCCTTCCTTGACTTGTTCCTCTCATAACTGCCTTTTTCTCCAAGATTCTATATTTGGTGACTACCAGTAGTCTGTTCTTGAATAGCTGAAACTAGGTTTTCTCTGATCCACTTGAATACCCATATTTTCAGAAAAAAAATACTTTTTTCTTTTGCACCAATGGGATTTGGTTTATCTCTGTCAGTTCTTTTGAGTCATTCAGAACCAGGCCCATTAACATTAGGAAAACATTTTGCAGGTTTGCCTGAGTAATGCATGAATTTGATATCTTTATCTCCTTCCTTTAGAGAAAAGATATTACTACTGAATTCCTTTCTGGAGTGTGGGATAAGGCAGGTACTTACTAGGTGAAGGAATCCTGCAGCAGTAAGCCAAGTGCAGGAAATTAAAGATACGATTTTGTAAAACTTTGCTGAACTACTGCAGAAAGAAAGACAAAATTTAGGTGAGGACATTCTGGAATTTCTGGAATGTGTTATCAATTTCATCCTCTAACATAGATAGCAAAATACATATACATAATACAAATGCACATACCACATATACTACAAGATAGGAGTTCTTTTTTAGGTGACTTTCAGAGGTTTGCATACTGATGTCAAAAATGCATCAGTAATCATGAAACTCATCCTAGGACAGCTAGGTAGCACTGTTATAGGTCACTGGACCCAAAGTCAAAAAGATTTGATTGCAAATCTGACCTCAGACATTTTCTAGGTATGGGTAACCCACTTAACATTATTTATCTCAGTTTCCTCACCTGTAAAATGAAAGGGGGAAGGAAATGGAAATGGAAAACCACTTTAGTATCCTTGCCAAGGAAAAGTAAAAGATGCCTGAAACAATTGAACAAGAATAACAAAAAGAATAAAGAAGTTGGGAATGTACATTAGATGTGTGAAAAATTTGGCTAAAATAATGAGAGAAATAGCTACTCTACATTTTATAACCAGTATTAAACAAATAGAGCACTGGATTTGGAGTTTAAATCTTGGCTTTATTAGTTATACTAATTACCTTTTATAATCTTGGGCAGAGAAGAAATGCATACTTCTCTAGGACTCAATTTCCACATTTTCAAAATTAAGGTCCTTTCCAGAGCAACTAGGTAGCACAGGGGTTAGGATGCCAGGCCATTCAAATCTGGTTGCATATATATCCTAGCTGTATGACTCTGGGCAAGTCATTTAATCCTGTTTCCTTCTGTTCTCATCTATAAAATGAGCTGGAGAAGGAAATGGCAAACCACTCCAGTATCTTTGCCAAGAAAGCTCCAACTAGGTCACCAAAAGTCAGATATGACTGAAATGATTGAGCAACAAGGTCCTTTCCATGTATATTCCTAAGAAGGAAGTGCTAATGTTTTGCTAAAAACCATGCAATTCGCCAATTAGGCCAAACAATTCTCATTTAAAAATATTTCATTTATTTATTTAAAAAATTTTTTCCATGTTTACATGATTCATTTTCTTTTTCTACCCTCTTCTCTCCCCCATCCTGGAACCAATAGGCAATTCCACTTGGTTATACAAATGTTATTACTTGATACCTATTTCTATATTTTGAAAATTTGTAATAGAGCAATCTTTAAAACCAAAACCCAAAATCATGTACCCATATAAACAAGTGATCAGTCCTATGTTTTTCTTCTGCATTTCTAGTAACACAGTTCTTTCTCTCGATGTGGATAGCATTATTTCTCATATGCCCCTTGGGATTGTCTTGGATCATTGCATTGCTACTAGTAGCAAAATCCATTACATTTGATCATTTTACAATGTTTCACTTTCTGTGTACAGCATTTTCTTGGTTCTGCTTATTTCACTCTGTATTAGTTCATGGAGGGTTTTCAAGTTCATATAGATATCCTCCAGTTTATCATTCATTACAGCACAATAGTATTCCATTACCATCATATGCCACAATTTGTTCAGTCATTCCCTAACAGAGGGACAACCCTTCATTTTACATTTTTTGTCACCACAAAGAGTGCATCTATGAATATTTTTGTAAAACCCTCTTTATTATCTTTTTGGGGTACAAACCCAGCAGTGGTATTGCTGGATCAAAGGGCATGCATTCTTTTAAAGTCCTTTGGGCATAATTCCAAATTGCCTTCCAGAATAGCTGGATCAATTCACAACTCCACCAACATTATATTAGTGTCCCAATTTTGCCACATCCACTCCAACATTTATTATTTTCCTTTACTGTCATATTGTAGGCCAAATAATTATCATGAGTTGATTTTTTTTAAAAGAGAGTTTGAGTATGATACTTTCCCCCAAGAATTGGAGAAATGCACCAGGCAGGAAGAAACTTGGTATGGTAGAAAGAATAATGGACATGGATTATTTTCTTGGAGTCATGGGATCTGAATTAAAATTCTGACTATGTTATTTACCATTTAACCTTTCTGGGCCCAATTTCCTTAATTGAAAAATGAAGGATTGGTATTTAAGATCTTTAAAAATGCCTTAGTTGTTTCTAAACCTAGAACTATGATCCTATGAAGTCTTTGAATTGATAGTGTGAAACAAAATTACATTAAACCTCAGAATACTTCTACATGGAGTTAAGGAGGGAAAAAAAAAACCTTCAAGTAGGCAGCCTATGTTTTTTTTTTCCCCCTCTAGGGACAAAAGAGAAGACAGTTAGATAGAAACAGCTAAAACAACTTCTGAGTTCAGCCTGAGAAGCTGAAGATATTATTTATTAATCTATGACAAAGGAATACTGTCATGTCTTATTTGGCCTACTTGGGTATTCAGGGATGGGCATAGTTTCTATTTGGGCATCTGTAAAGGATTGCAAGCTTCTTTTACCTACCTTAGTGAAAAAAAAAAACCTGCCTGTGACTACTCTATCAGCCTAAGAGTTATAGGTTGAATAGATGTTAGAGATCAATAAAGAATGCTATTTGAACTTAAGTCAATAAAAATAAGAACAAATGAGAACAAAAGTCAATCTTTTGTCCAATGAAAGAGTTAAACAAATCTTTGTTAAAGATATATTATGTGAAGAATACTGTCCCTGCCCTCAAGGATCTTTTATTCTACTGGGGAAATAGATGTCTACATGAAGAAATAACTATAATGTTTATTAAAAAGAAAAGTAAATTGTAGAGGAGTAATTAAGGTGATCAGGAAAGATTCCCTTTATGAGGTATCACTTGATTGTTCTTTGATAGATAAACTGAATGTGGAGTTCAGTCCTTGTGCTTTGGAATCCCCACTGGACTGTTAGAATATAATTAATTCCATGTTCTCAGAAATAATTAACTGCTTTTATTATAATAATTATGTTCTGGAAAGGAAATTTTGTTTCTTGAGCAAAAATGGAGTCTCATTTCAACCAGTCACCTCTTCTGAGAAAGAAGTGACTTCCTACTATAATAATATTCTATGAATATATTAGGGGATTTTTAAAGGTGTTCAAATTACATAAGCACCTCCTAATTTTAACACAAAAGTTAGGGGTCTTTTGAAAGATATGTGCCCCTCTACAAGAGATCCATTTATTCTCTTTTACAACAAATAAAATTTACTTAAAATTTAAATTTCATTTTACTATTTTTCCAATTAATGATCTTTCATTTTTGCTTTCCTAATAGAAAAGTTGTTTTTTTTTAAGAGAGAGAAACAATACCATAATTACCAATATGCATAGTCAAGCCAAACAAATTCTCATATGGGCTATGTCTAAAAATTTGTGGGAAATCCATTTATTTTGCAATGGGCACAGGGTTAGTTTATTTTTTTTTCTAAAACATACAGTAGAGAAAGTTACTTCATTGGTAAAAGGAATTGATTTTTCTTGCCTTATTCCTCTTATCAGTATAGACTATACCTTTACCAAGTGCAAACTTAATAAATGTACGCTGAAAACAAATTTATTTCTATCTTTGAGAAATGGTATTTTAAAGAAAAAATCCCACCCTTCACATGCCTGTTTTAAATAAAATATTGGCTAGAAATAGGTAGTTCCTTCTTTCTAGAGTGGGATTTCTTAAATGGGTCGATGTGTATAGTTTTCTTTTCTTTTTTGGATAACCATATTTTAATATAATTGATCTCCTCTGTAATACAATATATTTTTTAAGCATAAAAATATTGTGAAAAGGGATCCAAAGACTTTACCAGACTACATAACACACACACACACACACACACACACACACACACACACACACAAAGTTTAAGGCTCCCTATTATTGACCAAATATGTATTGGTTTGGAAATTATACACTTTATATATAAAGAAGAAGTAAGATGACTTTGTTTAGAGTCACCATATTGAGCTAATTTCCACTTTTTTCAAATGAGATTTGAAGCTTAAAACTTACCCAGACTTGATGATTCGTAGATATTGTAATACTATAGGGAGTTCTAGCAATTTGAAAGATCTCAGGAACCTTAAACCTTCATGAAGAAAACAAATAAAAAAATTTTTGAAGAAAAACAGCCCAACAGGAAAGAAAAAGAGAGAAAAAGAGAGGGTCAGGAAAGTGAGAGAAGAGTTCAGTTCAGTGATTGGTGTTGGTATAACATATCTCTTGGAATGTCTTTGCTCTATAACTGCAAACGCTGCTCATTATAAATTCAATAAAGATCTCTTGAAAGTACATTATATTTGAAAATTGTTATTCTTCATTCTCTTTCACCTACCTAATGTATTTGATACTGCTTACCATTCTCTGTTTCTATTCTCTCCTTTTTTGGTTTGTGTGACATTATTCTCAATGGATTCTCTTCTGATCTCCCTCTTCCTTCTCAGTCTCCTTCACTGATTTACCATTTTCCCCCTTCTCTTTAGACAACAGTTTAGCTCAAGGCTTATTCATTCTTTTATCCCTCTAAATTTTTTCTCCCTTGCTCAAGTCAGACACTCAATAATTTCAATTATTGGCTATGCATAACCAAATCTATACCAAAGCCCTAATTCCCTACCTGAGCTCTAATTATAAACTTCAAACTTCTTCCAAATATTCTACTTAATAAGTATCCAGTATCTCAGGTTAAAAATATCCTAAGCTTTATGTAAAAATTAAATACATAGAGAAGATTCTCATCTGCAGCTCCTTTAAAAATAGCAAAAAAAAAAAAGCTCTTAAAGAAGCAAAATTCTCAGATTCCTCAAAAGAAAGCAAACAATTCAAACTGAGCACATTTTTTTTTAAACCCTTACCTTCCGTCAGGGCTAGGCAGTGGGGGTCAAGTGACTTGCCCAGGGTCACACAGCTGGGAAGTGTCTGAGGCCAGATTTGAACCTAGGACCTCCCATCTCTAGGGCTGGCTCTTAATCCACTGAGCTACCCAGCTGTCCCCTGAGCACATTTTTTAACAGAGCTCAGAAACTGTGAAAATATATTGTGCATCAAAACAGAGGCTAATATTCTCAAATAAAAAATTAAATAATCTGAAATAATAACAACTATTTTGTTTTCAAATTGCTCTCTCAGCAAAATTGCTTAACTGTGTAAGTGTGGTTCATCTGTGGGCATCTTATCTAAATCCTATATAATGTAAAATCTCTTTACAGCTTGCTCTAGCAAACAACCTCATAAGTTTCTTTATAAAATGATTTCATATCTTGTGGGTTTGTTTTCATGAATGACAATTATGGAGAAAGATAATTGCATGTTGAGTTTAAGATATCAAATGGACATCCAGTTGAAAATTAAATAGTAGAGGTTAGCGGAAAGTTTGGGGCAGGATAGATAAATATGAAAATCACCAGAATAGAGTTAGTAGTTAAATCCATGGGAGTTGATGAGATCACCAAATAAAGAAGTAGAGATAAAGAAGAGAAGAGGGCCTGGGGCAGAACCCTAAGTAGAAGGCACCCACCCCCTCATTCTTCCCATATGAGGTTGGAAACTAGGCAGCAGACAGTATAGCAGAAGATGGAAGTTGAATCCATATAGCAAGAAGGTGCTCAGCCTATACTATTTTTTCCCTTTCTCTATGCAGGAAGAGACAGGTGATGTGTGTGAGATTGGGAGGTTTCAATTTTGCTTTCTTCTTCAAAAGAATTCTATATAGAACTAAGGACCAAGAAAATAGTGCTATGGGTATCCTGGAGCTAGATTAAACTTGCTGATGAGAGGTGATAATTCATTATTCAGTAAGGGAATTTATACCATGGATATATTACAAATCATGGATTGAATTGTTATTTTGTTGATTGTATAGACTTTAAAAGTGATGTTGAAAATATTAATAATTTGGATTAAATTAAGAAAGATGTTTGTACATTTTTTTCTCTGGAGAGATAGTTGTTAAATATTTTCTGACATACTTATAAACTTGATAAGAACTTTCAATGTTTAAAAGGACATCTTTAAAAGAAAGATTTATTTTTATCATCATGTAAAACACATTTCAATATTGGTCATTTATGTAAGAACAAACATATATAACATAAACTCCCAAATAAAACCATAAATATACTGATGTGAAAGATGACTACAACAGTTCTTTCTCTGGAGGTGGATAGCATTCTTCATCATGAGTCTTTCAGGGTTGTCCCATTGCATTGCTGAGAGTAGCCAAGTTTTTACAGATAATCATTGTACAATATTGCTGTTATTATGTACATTGATCTCTCAATTCTGCTTATTTTGCTCTGCATCAGTTCTTGCAGATCTTTCAAGCTTTTTCTGAAACCATATTGCTTATCATTTCTTTTTTTTAACAATATTTTATTTGGTCATTTCAAAACATTATTCATGGGAGACAAAGATCATTTTCTTTTCCTTCCCCCCAACGCACAATTCCACAAGAACACATGTGTTCTTGATTCGAACCCATTTCCATGTTGCTGGTATTTGCATTAGAGTGTTCATTTAGAGTCTTTCCTCAGACATGTCCCCTTAACCCCTGTATTCAAGCAGTTGCTTTTCCTCGGTGTTTTTACTCCCACAGTTTGTCCTCTGCTTGTGGATAGTGTTTTTTCTCCTAGATTCCTGCAGATTGTTCAGGGACACTGCATTGACACTAATGGAGAAGTCCATCTCCTTCGATTGTACCACAGTGTATCAGTCTCTGTGTACAATGTTTTCCTGGTTCTGCTCCTCTCACTCTGCATCACTTCCTGGAGGTTGTTCCAGTCTCCATGGAATTCCTCCACTTTATTATTCCTTTTAGCACAATAGTATTCCGTCACCAACATATACCACAATTTGTTCAGCCATTCTCCAATTGAAGGGCATCTCCTCATTTTCCAATTTTTGGCCACCACAAAGAGCGCAGCTATGAATATTCTTGTACAAGTCTTTTTCCTTATTATCTCTTTATGGTACAAACCCAGCAGTGCTATGGCTGGATCAAAGGGCAGACAGTCTTTTATGGCTCTTTGGGCATAGTTCCAAATTGCCCTCCAGAATGGTTGGATCAATTCACAACCCCACCAGCAATGAATTAATGTCCCTACTTTGCCACATCCCCTCCAGCATTCATTACTTTCCATTGCTGTAATGTTAGCCAATCTGCTAGGTGTGAGGTGGTACCTCAGAGTTGTTTTGATTTGCATCTCTCTGATTATAAGAGATTTAGAACACTTTTTAATGTGCTTATTAATAGTTTTGATTTCTTTATCTGAAAACTGCCTATTCATGTTCCTTGCCCATTTATCAATTGGAGAATTGGCTTAATTTTTTTGTACAATTGATTTAGCTTATCATTTCTTATAGCACAGTAGTATTTCATCATCAACATGTACCACAATTTGTTCAGTCATTCCTCAATTAATGAACATTCCCTCAATTTCCAATTCTTTGCCACTACAAAAAGAACTGCTATAAATATATAAATATTTTTGTACAAGTATGTCCTTTCCCCTTTTTTATTATCTCCTTGGGATACGGACCCAGTAGTGATATTAGCAGACTAAAGAATGTGCACAATTTTAGAGCCCATTGAGCATAGTTCCTACAGAATGGTTAGATCAATTCACAACTCCACCAACAATGCATTCATGAACCAGTTTTGCCACATCCTCTCCAACATTGCCACTTTCCTTTATGCCATATTGGCCACTCTGACAAGTGTGAGGTAGTACCTAAGAGTTGTTTTAATTTGAATTTCTCTAATCAAAAGTGATTTTGAACATTTTTTTCATATGAATATTGATGGCTTTGAATTTTTTATTTGAAAATTGCTTGTTCATATCCTTTAACCATTTGTCAATTGGAGAAAGGCTTGTATTCTTATAAATTTGACTTAGCTTACTCTAAATGTGAGAAATTAGACATTTATCAGAAAAATGTGCTATAAATTTTTCCAAGTTCATTTTTCCCTTCTAATCATGGTTAGATTAGTTTTGCTTGTACAAAAGTGTTTTAATTTAATACAATCCAAATCATTCATTTTATATCTTATAATATTCTCTATCTTATGTTTGGTCATAAATTCATTCCCTTCTCCATAGATCTGCCAGGTAAACGATTTTGTGTTCCCTTAATTTAGTTAGGGGATCATTCTTTATATCTAAGTCACATATCCATTTTGATTTTTATCTTGTTATACAATGTAAGATATTGGTCTATACCTAGTTTCTGCTATACTGTTTTCTAATTTTTCCCAGCAGTTTTTGTTAAACAAATAGTGGGGTTCTTATTCTAAAACTTGGGATCTTGGGGTTTATCAAATACTATGTGGCTAAGGTAATTTCCCTCTGAATACTGTGCATCTAATTGACTCCATTTAGCTATTATTCTAGTTCTTAGCCATTACTAGATTGTTTTTATGATTATTGCTTTATAATATAGTTTGAGATCTGGTACTGTTAGGCTACCTTCCTTCACATGTTGTTGTTGTTTTTTTATTAGTTCCATTCATATTCTTGACCTTTTGTATTCTTCTAGAAAAATTTTGTTATTATTTTTCTAGTTATATAAAATAATTACTTGATAGCTTTATTGGTATGGCATTGAATAAATAAATTAATTAGGTAGAATTTTTCTTTTTATTATATTAGCTCAGCCTATCCATATATAATCAATGTTTTTTCTAATTGTTTAGATCTGATTTTATTTTTGCAAAAAGTATTTTGTAATTGTGTCCATATAATTTCTGTGTTTGCCTAGGCAAATAGAGTTCCAGGTATTTTATATTGTTCAGAATGAGTTTAAATAGAATTTCTCTTTCTAACTCCTGCTGTGGGACTTTGTTGGTAATACATAGAAATGCTAATGATTTATATGGTTTTATTTTGTATCCTGCAACTTTACTAAAGTTATTAATTATTTCAACTAGTTTTAGTTGATATTATAGGATTTTCTAAGTATATCATCATATCATCTGCAAAGAATGACAGTTTAGTTTCCTCAATTCCCTACTTTAATTCTTTCATTTTCTTTTTCTTTTTGTTACTATCAGAGCATCTTAATAAATCAAAGGGCACTGAGGACTAGAATGCTATAAGTAGAACATAAACACCCAAAGATGGCAGAAATTAATCAATAAAATGAAAAAGAAAATATCTATCAAATTTTTTAAAATGTAGATCTTTACAAGGTCAAAGCAATAGAAGTAGGCATAGGACTCAGGAAGACAATCTGAGAATTAAAACAATCTTATACCAAAACAATTTTCCTTTGACAAATACCTGACCTTGAAACTTCCCTACTAAACAAACTCCAGTGACTTCCTTTGGCCTCTATGGTAAAATAAAAATTTTAAATATAAAATAATAATAAAACCTCTCTCCACAAAAATGTGCAAGACAAAATTAAAAATATATTTAATTAAAAGTAACTACAGAAATTATCAGGTTAATATGCCTAATGAAATTGAGGACTAGGTATTTTTTTCTAGTTATTATTTCTCAAAAACTTCTCAAGAAAAATCAGGCTCTGGCTATAGAATAATAACAGTTGTCGCCATTGGTCAAGATACTAAGAAGTCCAAAAATTATAAGTTTTATGGATCAACAGCAAAGAATTATATTCTTAAAAACAGAAATGATCATTTCCCCACCAGCACCTCAGCTCTGGGATGGCACACACAATCTGATCCATTAGTTTGTGTTCAAATATTGCTTTTGCAGTCATTGACCTAACCTCACCATTCTGTAGCAATAATAAGCTTACCTGGACTGCACTGATTCTATGTGTTTCAGGGATAAGTGGGGGAAGAGGGCAATAAGAATGTCAGAGTGTACTCTGGTTGGTGTCTAAGTATGCCCAGCCAGAGAATATAAATCCAAAGAAAGTGTAAGTAATGTCCTATCTCTAGTGACTGCTAAAAGGAACATTTAAAAAATCACTGAAAAAGGAAACTGTCCCTCTCCATCTTCTCTCCCACCCTACTCTTTCCTCTTCTCTACTTTCTTTCCCTTATTCATTTCCCTTCCCTTTCCAGAAAGCCCCCTCCCAATCAAATCTCTTACTTTCCCCTGCCACCCCCCAACATTTCAGATATATTTTGGCCTGGGTTTCTTTGTACATGTAAGAGTGTTTTTTGTTTTGTTTTGTTTTGTTTTCCCCTCTGATGTCTTATTTCCCATCCAGAAGTGGAAAGAGGCTGTGCTACCTCTGTAACTATAGTGTTAGTAGGTATCTATCCAAGATAGCCTCCTAGATGCCTATATTGGACAGTAGTACTTCTTGAACAAAGTAACCCTTTTTATGATGGGACATGTAGTAATGAAGTGGTCAAATTGAAAAGGCTTACATTGAAGCATTTAAATAAAATGACTGCAGTAGAATACAACCTTTTGCAAACCTAAGAACCCATTCTTTATTATCATTTGGAAACAAGAGGGGCATTCCACTGCACAAGTCATCCCATTAGCTGATTATTATATCACTGCTGGAATATATTTATCAGTCACCTGACTTGTCTCTGTCTTTTATAAATTCCAGTGTGCATGGAATTGTCAGCTTTTGATGAAGCTATATCTATTGTCCTTACTACCTTCCCAAGGGGTAGCATTTCAAAGATTAAGAAGAACAAGGTAAAGCCATATTTAAGTCAAAAAAAGGAAGAATGTAATTCATTTTTTCCAAAGCAGCTTGTGGGGTGCTTTACTCTTGGATTTGAAACAGAAATTTCCACCCAAATTTTTGGCAGAATTTACCTGGAGAAAAGCCTGTCCCAGTGGATCAGACCAAGAGGAAGCCCTAACCTATACCTGAAGCTATGAAAACTGAGTAACAGGAGATACACCCTCTCTCCAAATGTCCAGCAGAAAATATTAATGGCTAACTGCTTTCTAATGACTTTTGTGATGTTTACAATTTGGAACATCAAATTTATGGAATGGTGATGTATGCCTTCAAAGTGACTTTGCAATGTTTGGCCCCAAAAAGGTCAATATGCCTTGAACAGATCCCATACTTTTCTCAATCTTATTGAAGTTACCCTATCATAGAAATCACCCCCCACCCAACCTTATCCTTTTTCTTGAAACAGTATATAAGCCTTTATCCTTCTTCAGCCTCTTTGGGGAAGGGGGAAACTTGGGCATATCCAACCCATACACACACATACATGTGTAGATTTTTAAATTCTCTCAGTGGAAATAAATATTGTTGGTACAGTGCTGTTATGTTTGGTTTTATGGATGACAGTAATGGTGGCAGCTTGTAGGATCCAAAAGCAGATCTCTACTGCCTTTCAGGATCCAGCCAAGATATGATATTGAAAAAGGTTCCTTTGTGGCTCAACTCAATCTGGGCTCCTGCAGATAGCAATGAGTCATCTTTCCCTTCTCTGATTTTGATTCCTAAAACTCCTGTTTTTTCCCCCTAATCTTCATAATGCTAAATATATTGTTTTAACAGCCATGAATGCAAGGTCATTTTCTTTAGAGAGAATGAATTCCTGGTGTTGCAGCTGAAGAGAAAAGCTGATCTTTTCTTTGGGAAAGTCTTTCCTTTAATTGCTTTGGTCATTTCCTAGAAAATGGGAAATTTTGTTAGCAATGAAAAGCGACCAAAGGAATATGGTGACAAGACATGTTCATTGGTTTATGAACCTTTGGAAAGACTGTCATTTAGGAGATGTCAGTAGGTGAGACAACTTTCTGTTCTTCTGTAAGAATTCTTTTTATTTTTAATGATCGATAATTTAAAATAACTCCCATAATTAATAGCCACAAAGATGGAAGATCTTTGATCAGAACAATTTTTAAAAGCATTGCCAGGTCTAAAATATAAATCTAAATTAAGTTCCTGAATTGAATATTTTAAGAAATTGATCCATAATTTTTAAAAAAATCAGCTGCAATTTTATAAATTGTTCTACATGTCTATCTGTATCTCCATCTGTAAATTTATTGTGGTGTGAATTTCAAAACTACTCCACCCTGTTCAGACCATTCTTTGGAGGATGGGATTTTGCTATTTACTGATCAATGACAATGGAGATACTTGGAGTAACAGGGTCAGGTCTTGGAAACTACAATCTCCACCCTACTCAGGTAGAGATTAAGAAGAGCTGAAGCAAAAAGCTCAAGATTTAATTATTTGAGAATATGGCCCTCAACTGACATGTGCAAAAAAGGACAAACCTCTAGGCAGTCCTAGGTCAAGCTAGAGCCACCATTGGCACTTGTGAGGCACAGGAAGTGAGGTAGGGAACAGCCTCTGGAATTCGCTCACTTCCTGTGGACAGGGCTAGAGGCAGTTCCTGCTAGGAGCTTGAGCAGAGAGGAGGCCCGAAGACAGCTTCTTTCAGATTGGTCACGTGAGTCAAGGACTGATTCCCTTCTTTACCTTGGCCTTCCAGGCCTAAAAACTCCCTCTGACTCTATCAGAAGGTTTGAGTTTTAACCTCTTTCCCTTTCCTCCTCTCTCCTCTCCCTCTCCCTTTTCTTACTCCCCTTGTGATTAAACTACCATAAACTCCATTCTTACTTGAGTGTTTCATTTAGGGAATTACATAGCTGATTTCCCTGGCGACCACAAATTAATATTTTTAACAACCTTTAAAGGTGATTTTCACCACAAAAATGGCCTGTAGAAGCAGCCAGTGAAACTTTTTTAGAGACAGTAAATCAGGTAGAAAGGACTTAAGAGAGTGTTAACTGTTTCATGTTTGTCTTTGTAAATCTGTGTTTTGGTCTATCTGTGAGCACAAGCCAGGATTTTAGAAACAAATTATCTGTGTGTTTTATGATTTGTTTTTAGAACATTTTGCTGTCTTTCTTGGCAGTCCTTAATGTTGAGTGTTTGAAGGAAGAGAAAAAGGGAAAGCAAGATGAGGGGTTAAAAGGTATGTGTGAAGCTGTAAATCCCTAAATTGTCCTTTAATTTAGTTTTATAAAATTGAATATATAATGGAGTGAGTTTTAGATGATATTCCTTAAACATTAAATTAAGAGAAAACAAGTTAACAGGGAAAATATAGAATATCATAATGTTAAATCTATTGTTTTAATAACTAAGAATGCAAGGTCATACCTCTATTTAAGCAGAGCAAACTGGGCAGAAATATTCAAGAAAAGCTTTTCTAAATTTGGTATTAAAATGAAAGATAAAGAAATTATTATGATACTTAATTGGATATTTCCTTAATTTTAAAGTATAGTAGAAACTAATACTGTATTAAGTGATAGTTCTACTGTAAATGTATGGCTGTTCCATGTTTAATTTCTTAAAAAATTATTTTTGTCTCCTCCCCTAAAAAGAGAAAAGTCTATTTAAGTAAGCAACTGGAAATGTATGTGATGTTTATTTAGGGAAATTCCTTCTGTTGCTCCCATTGATAACTTTTCAGATTTTAATTGTTTTTTAAAGGATCTTTATATTTGCTAAAAAAAAAAAGGCATCTTAAGGGATTCTTTGGTGCTTTCTTCTTGTAGAGAATAGCAGAATTTGTAGTAATTCAAAAGTTAATAATTGTATGCTAATATTATGAGGAAATGAGTAAGCTAAAGTTTGGGAATGGATCAGTTTGAAATGCTTTTGGAATAAATATTATTGAAAGGAGAATATTTGATGGAAGTTTTGCCTGTAAGAAGAGTGGAACTTCACATGTTTATATGATTTTGGAA
Organism: Monodelphis domestica; assembly: GCF_027887165.1. Lineage (NCBI taxonomy): Eukaryota > Metazoa > Chordata > Mammalia > Didelphimorphia > Didelphidae > Monodelphis > Monodelphis domestica. The sequence goes on along the minus strand of NC_077227.1, from coordinate 580,003,028 downwards.
ATTCAGAACGAAAATCTGCAGTTTGATTTAAAAGTAATGTAAAGTAAAAAGTTTAGTGAGTTAGAACTATTCTGAAAGCATTGAGTATCTTGTGATAATTAGATTTAAACTAACTTTAGTTACATGCTCTTAAAAGTGGTGTAATTGGAATAAATTAAAATTTAGTATGTGAGTGCCACTCTGGCAATTGTGAATTAATACAGAACCTGAGAGATGATAAATACTATATATTCCTTATTATTTTATTAATGGGATATAAAAGTTTCAAAAAAGTTAATTCTATATTAAATTTTCAATGTTATTGGTATTATATGTATATATATATAAATATATGTATGTAAATGTATGTATATACATATATTTTTAAATATTAGGAATTTTGTTAATTATTTGAAATTATGACAAATTATTACACATTACCAAATTGTATTATAGGTACTATTAATTACTGACATGAATTTAATAAGGATCTTTATTGCAATTTGTGTTACAATGGTAAATTCATTTAAAAAACATTCTTTTGAGTCATTGATTATACTGCTATAGCTTTAAATGCTGCAAGAATGATCTAAATTGTTTGAAATAATCATTTTTGGATGGATCTATCCCAAGAAATCTTGGAAGTGTTTAATTGGGCACTATTAAAAACTAAAAATAATACTTAGTGAAGTGAAGTTTATTTGAATTATCATTGTAAAAGCATGGAGAAAGTGTGAGAATTTATTTTTCATATAATGAATTAATTCCAGTATATTAGGGAGAATTACTGTCTATTCCTGTGTCTGGGATCTGGATCAAAGATAATTGTACAGTCTGCTTTTTTTTTTCATTCTATTTTACCTTGGAAATGTGGTCTTTTCACAGATTCTGGCTAACAGGAAAGTTCTGCAATGATATCTCCCTGCCATATATGCAAATCTTCAGCTGTCAATTTGAGGGAAGGCTGAGTGTTTTATGAATTACCTCTTAATTAGCTCTCACCAATTAAAAATGTTTTGGGATATTCAAGGGAGGTGCTGAATAATGAGCTCCTAACAATGTATTTATTAAGCTGTCTGATCTAGCTCAGGTCACAAGAGAGACCTACAACACTTTTTTGGTTAAGATGCTGGCCTAACCAATAAACATGATATAATAAATAAACTTATAATCTTAGTTAAAATCTGTCTCTAGAGATAATTTTAATTGTAAAAAAGGTAATAGAAGTACTGGATTAGAATATGAAAGAAACAGCTTGTTAAGAGACATTAATCAAGTCCATTTGAAAGGTTTTTTTTTTAATTAAAGTCCATCAAGGGAAATGTAATGTGTAAGTTCTAAGCAAGAAGGAAGTAAGGCAGTTAAGGCAGTTAGTTAAGAGGAGTTTAGTCAGAAGGTTACAATGTGCTTTGAGCAGTGGGTTTGAAGGTAATCAGTACAAATGAGATTAAGGGAATGTCAAGGATCTGGGAAAAAAAATTAATGGCTTATTGAAAAGACACACCCAGAAAAGTTGCAACAGGTTATGTGTTGGAGCTGTTTGACAATACTTATTTCACACATTATCAAAATGTTCTCAAAGGGAGGAAGAAACAGAGATCCATGGAAAGATTTTTGTTGAAACAGCCTCTTAAGTGAAATCAAGGAAAGTGTGGCAAAACAACCAAAATTCAATGGAGAAAATGATGATAATTAAGTAAAGTAAAAAAAAATTGCAATTAAGTTTGGCAATAAAATTGCATATCATAAATAATGTATAAGGTCAATTTTGCATTTAAATGTAGTGTTACATGTGTAGAGAGTAAATTATGTTAAGTGATAGTGCATGAAATGAAAATCTTCTCTGATAGCATCTTCACTTGACCTTGAAGGTAAATAATATTTCATAAGCAAGTTTATTTCTTTACATTCTTTCTTATTATCTATAAATATGCTTATTTGCTATTTATAAAGTACAGTTTTGTATTTAAAAGCATATTCATAAAACAAAAAAAAATTGCATTTTTGGGCACTAGAACGGATTTATTGCATTTTCACTAATTTAAAAGGGGAAATTTTATTTGACAAGAGTAAATTGAGTTATGAGCTTGGCCATGGAACTAATTAAACTCTTGTGTCAAGGTAACATTGTTGTGGTACTAATTGTTCTTCAGATGTTTGGTCAAATTCACTTGGAATCCATTTCACTTGGGGTGTGGGGTGAGGGAGATTTCCTTAAGAAATTTATTCAAGGCTTGTTCAATTTTTTTTTTTCTGAGATAAGATTGTTTAAATATTCTATTTCCTTTTCTGTTAATCTGGGCAATTTACATTTGTTCAAAGAGTCATCTATTTCACTTAAATTATCAAATTTATTGAAATATAATTGAGTAAATAACTTTCAATAATTGCATTAATTTCCTCTTTATTGGTTGTAATCTATTCCTTTTCTAGGTTTATCTATTTTATTGATTTTTTAACAAAACCAACTCTCCATATATTAGTTTAATGGTTTTCTTATTGTTAATTTTATTAATCTCTCTTTTGGCTTTCAGGATTTCTAATTTGGTGTTTAATTGCGGGGGAGGGGAGATTAATTTGCTCACTTTCTAGGTAGATTTTTTTAGTTGCAAACCCAATTTATTGATCAGCTCTTTTCCAGTTTCAGTGATGTCCCCTAAATGCTGCTTTGTTGCATCCAAAAAAAAATTTGGCATGTTGTTTCCTTGTTGTTCAATTAAATTTTAAGAACTTTGTAATTACTCTATCACAAAAAGAGAAACATTCTGGGGTATAGGAGGAGCAAAATCTGAGCCCTCCTAAGAATTTCTAGATAGATGAATTGTAATAGTATGGAGAAAATCCTATCAGTTAAGTTCATTATTGAATAGTGAGACTTGGTGAGGACTTCAGACTGCAAAAATATTGGATTTTTTAAAATGGTAAATACAGTATGGAAAAGCTAAAAGGAAAAATCTCACAGAATTCCTTTATCTTTATGAAAACAATCTGTGTGAGCAAAGTCACCAGCTCTGTTAAAAGAACTTGCTTGGATTATGGAACTTCTAAACAATGAAATTGACTTACTGAGAATGTGTAAGTGTGCTTAAAATATAGAAATGATTACTAATGATTGAATTTTGTTCTAGGATGAGTTTAAAACTTAAGAAGAAAAGACACTAAATTAAGTCTCTTATATGTGTGAACCCTGGTAACCTTTTATTATTATTGCAACTCCAAGAGTAGATTTCATTGAATTTAGCCCTAAGCTGTGGTTAGAGATACTTACTAGTGGAGATAAAAGCTCTAGGGACTGCAGCTAATATGATTTTGAGTTTTGAATTAAGTTATAGTTGTTTGATGGATCCTTGTCAGTAATCTTCCATAAGAGAAAAAGTCACAAGTGACTCAGAAGGATTGTGATCCTGAACTGTTACACATGGAGGTCCTTATCTGGGAAAAGTTGAGAAGACAATCTCAGATAGCTGAGATGAGATGTCTTACAAATTATGTTCATAGGAATGTCCCACCTTATTATTCCTGAGTCTAGCTGTGAGGTGGAACTACTACTGCATGATTAATGGTCAACCTTGACTTTTGCCTGATGTCAAATGAAGTTAAGGACATCTACTGAATCACCCCATGCCTTTAAGGCTTATGCATAAAGGGGTTAGTTTTGATGCTGTTACAAACCTGTCCCTATTTTTTCCTTTATCCAAATTTCAATAATCAAGCAAGTGGCTAATAGAAGATATGAGCACAAAGCAAATATGTAAGCGCTTTTCATTTTGCATGTAAACAACTAGAGAAAATTAATATTTGGACTTTTCATCTGCCTATTAATACATAGTCATGTATAAGATTAATTCCATCTGAATATGGTTAGCAACTGAACATATTTTACTACAAGAAACCCATTCAGAATACACTTTGTTCTCTGTAAGCATTTGGGAATGACTTTCTTAAGTGCATCTGCACCCCAAGCCAAGTTTTTCTTTCACTTGGAGTACAGTCTCTTATAAGTTATTCACTTGTGTATTAATTAAATATAAGAATGGAGAAATTTGCAAAAAAAATTTTTTTTTCAGAAATGTTTTTGTTTATGTTTTATATATAGGATTAGATCCCTAATAGCATAGGATTCTTCTAAAGGAATCAGAATGGAAAATTTTGAGAAAGCAATAATTAGATCATCTTCATTCCTAAATGTAAATGATTCTAATCAGCATGAAAAAACCTATAATCTCTGAATTTTAACTGATTTGTTCTATTGTTAATAAGATCAGAACTGCAAGGTTAATGCTGGTTTTACCACTTCAATTTGTTATTGAAGAAGTAAAATCTTAAAAGTTGAACTAATTTGTATTGAGATTTGTTTTTAAAATATTTTATCAGGAATATCTAAAAACTCTCTCCAAGTAATTTGGAACTGAAGAAGTAAATCTATCAGAGAAGAGACCTATCCCAGGACGTCCAAGAGAAGATGTTTTTGAAAATATTCACAATGAATACCTGAAATCTGCAATGAAATTTCTGAACTGGAGATGGGCTACATTAATGCAAACAGACCTAATATTAATTAATATCGATATTGATTATTGTATTGCTTCGACTTTTTTGTAACACTGCATTTTTCTTAATGTTCTCATGGATATTGTGTACTAAAAATGGATTGTGACCAAAAATTATGCTACCAAGTTTATTCCTCTTCTTTGGCCAATGGAGGGCAAATAGCTGCAGGCCAAAACTGGGGGAATTGTTAAGGATTAATGGGTTTTTCGTGGCTTTTGTGATGCTTACAATTACTTTGGAACTTCAATATTAAGCCTTGAAAGTCACTTTGCAGTATTCTAACCTGATATAGTCAGTGCACTCAGAACATTGCCCTTGCTTTCCTTTATCTTATCAAAGTTGTTTCCTGGAACATTCCAAAAAATTGATGGTATTTTTCTTGGGCTGGGAACAAGTTTCTCTAGGTGCCTAATCATAGGAACCCACCCCCCTTCTTTTTATTGAAACACTGTATAAGTCTGTACTCTCCTCCAGTCTCTTGTGGGTGGGGGGTTGGATCTATCTAACTCTCCCCAGCCCCAACTCCCACTTCCACTTATGTATTTTTCAATTCTCTCAATGGAAATAAACATCTTTGCTACAGCTATTTCCTTGTTTGGTTTTAAGGTTGACAGGTAGCCCTAAATGTCCCTCTGAGAAACAAAAAAGTTCAAAGTGGATGTTATTTTCTTAGCACCAAAGAGAAACCTTCAAAATTCCTCTTCACCAGATGACATCAGACTTCTGCAGCAAACTGATTTAAAGGGAATTAAATTTTCTTGTTATACCTTCATCTTTTTATAAGAAGCTCTAATTCTCTAGGAAGGAATTTCAACTCTTTTCTTTATGTATAATATATTTTCCCCTCATTAATCTTTTAAAACTTCCCCACATAAGCCATATTTATGTGTATATGTGTGTTTATCAAATAAAATAATTTCATAGAAAAAAGAGAAGAAAACCTCTGGCAAATAAGAAAAAGTGATCATGGGGATGGACACGAGTTCAAATTAGAAAAATCAAGGACACAAATTTTTTTTTTCCTTTGAACAATTCAAAGAACTTAACATTGTCACCTGCCATAGGAGTGAACATCAAGAGAGATTCTTGAATATGTTAAACACCTCTCTCCCACAGTGGATTTCTTGATTGTCATTGCAAAGATAAAGTGCCTAAACTAATTTCTAAATGGCTAAAGTACTCCAGCCTCATCATACTTTCTCAGTGATAATGAAGTCTGGATGTCATAAAAGGAAGGACAAAAATCTTAGTTGTGATGTTTAAAAGTAGAAATAACAGAGGATCCATTATCAGATTTATTTTTTTCTTTTTTAAAAGGACACAAAGGATAAGGATGAAAATGGAACTTAATGAAATAAGATAATTGATGATCTAGGATAAAAACAAACAAACAAACAAAAAACATGTATTAAAACTCCCAACCACTCCCAACCTCTCTTACCCCACCTACACAGCTGAATCACAATGAGAGGCTTCATAAAAGGGGAGATAAGATATAGAAGAGAGAAATGTTTGATGAAATCTAACCATTTCAGTGGTTTAAAATAAAAACCAACACTAACAAAGGGGAAATAACTATTGTAATATAGAATCAAGAAGTGGAACTATAGAAGAACAGATAAAGTTTAAATTCAAGGAAGAAGTCTCACTGAAGAATAATTCTCAACCTACTTATTTCCTGTGATCCATTTCTCCAACCCAACTTCCCTATACACAGATACAATCTTACCCTTTATCATATCATTTCCTCACAAACTTTTCAATTTCATTTTTATAAACTGAAATTCTTTTATATGATCAAGGTCATTTTCATTTTATCTTTTCTTCTGCCTTACAATATCCATTCCTAGTCTTCATCCTCATTTCATTCTTATATTCATTACTTACCTACTTTAGTACAAATGACTTGTAATATCTATATCTATGAATAATTTCTTTCCTAAGCTATTACCCATGCATTCTCTCTTATGCTTTCTCTATCTTTAGTAAACTAGTTGAACTCTTTTCTACACTTTCTATACTTTTTTCTACACTTTCTCTACTCCTAATATCCTTTCTCACTTATGCTGTTCCCACTGCATTATATCTTGCCAAACCACAAAGTATTGGATTACTTGGATTGCTCTCATTCTCTTCATCCTTCATCCTATTTTATTTTGTGAATGAAGCTAGAGAAAATCACAAAACTGTACTAGGATAGATTACTAACTGCTGTTACATAATTATAACTGGTCCCTCACTGCAACAAGGTAATTTAAAACTTCCTTAATTACTTTAATATTCCACTCATGACCATAGCTTTTCCAAACCTTTTTATCTCTCCAATGGATTTCCACTTCTCAGAAAAATCTTTGGCTTCTATTTTGCTAATGAAAAACAAGACCATTTGCTGAAAATTTCTTTTTCTCTCATCTTTTAATCTCATATTACTAAGATATATTTCCCTACTAAATTCTCCCTTAGTCTTTTTCATATGAAGAGGTGGCCCTTCTCATTGCCAGATCAATCATGGACATGTAATCCTATTCAATTTCATTTTTTCTATAAATTTACCTCTTCATCATCCCTATTCTTTCAACAATTTTCAAATTCTCCCCATATACTTGGTGCTTCCTTACTACCTAAAAAATATATCCTTCTCTCATCCATCCTTAAAGCAACCTCACTTGATCCATGCATCCTTCAAGCCATTGTCATATCCCTCCTACATACCATAGCTAACCTTGGGAAGGCCATTTAAAATGGATTCTGCTACTGTTTTCTCTTTTCTTCTCTTAACCTTTTTTGCCATCTGACTTCCACAAACTTCATTCAAATGTAATTACTTTTCTACCAAATATAAAGGCAATTTTTCAGTCTTCATAATTCCTAATATTCCTGTAACTTGACACTTAATCAGTCTTCTCCTTCATGTTCTTTTCTCTTTAGATTTTTCTAACAATACTATCTTGTGGTTTTTCCCCTATCTATATAATCTCATCTTACTTTCTTTTCCTGCATCTTTGTCCTAGTTGTGCCATCTAATCTTGGGGATACTCAAGATTCTTTCTTGCACAAAATTTCCCCTCAATCTTTGCTGTTTCTCTTAATGATCTCATCAACTCTGAGGGATTCAATTAATATCATTATTCATATGACTCCTAGATCTATTTATTCAGTCCTAACCTCTCTCCTGAATTCCCTCCAGTCTTAAATTTCCAACTGACTAATTAAACATTTTGAAACCTATGTCATGTAGGTGTCTGAAAACCAACATGTACAAAACTAAACTCACTTTTTTTCAAACCCATCTTTCAAAACTTCCTATTATTGTCAAGGTGCATTAGAGGAGTTTTGATTTAATTTGACCATTCTGGAAAACAATTTGGAATCATTTGTTTACTTATTTATTTTTAATTTTTAATTTAATTTTAATTTAATTTTAGTTTTTTTTACAGTTTTTGAATTAATTTATTTAGTGAATCTAGAACATTATTCCTTGGCCCCTTCCTGCAACTGACCTGTAATTTCATTGGGTATCAGAACCGATTTCCATGTTCTTGGTGTTTGTATTAGGATTTTCATTTAGAGTCTACATCCCCAGCTATATCCCCTCAACCCATGTATTTAAGCAGTTATTTTTCTTCTGTGTTTCTACTCCCACAGTTTTTCCTCTGAATGTGGATAAGGTTTGTTTGCTTGTTTGTTTTTTCCTCATAGATTCCTCCAAGTTATTCAGGATCACTGCATTACCACTAATGGAGAAGTGCACTACATTCAGTTGTACCACAGTGTATCAGTCTCTGTTTACAATATTCTCTTGGTTCTGCTCCTTTCACTCTGTATCAATTCCTGGAGATCATTCCAGTTCCCATGGAATTCCTCCACTTTATTATTCCTTTGAGCACGATAGTATTCCATCACTGACATATAGCACAATTTTTTCAGCCATTCCCCAATTTAAGGGCATCCCCTCATTTTCCAGTTTTTTGCCACCACAAAGAACGTAGCTATGAATATTCTTGTACATATCTTTTTCCTTATTATCTCTTTGGGGTACAAACCCAGAAGTGCTATGGCTGGATCAAAGAGCAGTCTTTTAGTGCCTTTTGGGCATAGTTCTAAATTGCCCTCCAGAATGGTTGGATCAATTCACAACTCTACCAGCAATGCATTAATGTCCCAATTTTGCCACATCACCTCCAGCATTCATTATTTTCCTTTGCTGTCATCTTAGCCAATCTCCTAGGTGTGAGCTGATACCTCAGAGTTGTTCTGATTTGCATTTTTCTGAATATAAGAGATTTAGAACACTTTTCATGTGCTTGGTAATAGTTTTGATTTCTTAAACTGAAAATTGCCTATTCATGTCCCTTGCCCATTTATCAATTGGAGAATGGGCTTGATTTTTTGTACAATTGGTTTAGTTGTTTATAAATTTGCGTAATTAGACCTTTGTCAGAGGTTTTTGTTTTGAATATTATTTCCCAATTTGTTGCTTCCCTTCTAATTTTGCTTGCATTGGTTTTGTTTGCACAAAACTTTTTAGTTCGATGTAATCAAAATTATTGATTTTATATTTTGTGATTTTTTTCTAGCTCTTGCTTGGTTTTAAAGTCTTTCCTTTCCCAAAGATCTGACATGCATATTATTCTGTGTCATCTAATTTGCTTATAGTTTCCTTCTTTATATTCAAGTCAATCACCCATTCTCAGTTTGTCTTGGTGTAGGATATGAGATGTTGATCCAAACTGTGGAAGGGAAATGAAAGCAAGTTCTGGACTTTCTGTCACTGAGTTGGAACAAACAACAGTGGGAATATTAGAGAGAGAAGGTATTGATAAGATTGACAGTTGATTGGGGAAGGGGCAACTGGGAGTGGCAGTTGGTCTTGTGACTAGTGCTTCCTTGCTGGCCCTGGAAGTAGAAGGAGCTCTCTCCTGGTCACTGGATAGAAGTTCCTCTATTTTCCTGGTTTTCCCTACTGTATGCTCTCCCTGGATTCCTGTGATTCTGTCATTGACAAAAGGACTTAAGGGAAGCAGTTTGAACTGTAAGGCCAGTCTTTAGGGGGATCAGCCTGAAAAGACAGGCCCAACCAGCTCTGAAGGTCCAAAATTTTTTTTTCCTCTCACTGTCTACGGCTAAGACTTTTGAAATTAAGAAAGCTAGCACAGATATAGCATAGACAGGAATAAGAGAAACCCTCCACCAGCCTGTGAAGTCTGGCCTCAGCTCAAAAGCTGAAAGAGACTCAAACCTCATCTGGGGAATCCCTTTTCCCTCTTCCCTGATACCCTCTCAATCTAACTTGTTATTAAAATTTATCTTTATTGGATATCACAGTCAGATAAGAGGACTAACATTTCAGGTGACACAGAGGGAGCTGAACCTCAGGATAGCCAGTCAACTATAAATGGTCCTTATTGGACCCCTGCTGGGTGACTAAGTCTGGGGGGAGGCTTGTCCCTCAGGAGGGTCTGTGCTTACCTGCTCTAGGGTATCTGCTAGATCATTCTATAGAGAAAACATTCCCCTTAGGCTATCATAAGTGGCCCATTTCTCCGGAACCCCATTTTCAAAAATAGCCCCTCAACAGGGGGCATCTCTCTTGTTTTACCTCACTGACAGCCATATTCCCTTTCCCCCTTTAACTCCTCCTTTTCCTGCTACAAAACCTTCCATATCCCCTGTTCTTTAATCATACTCATTTTCTCAATAAATATTACAAAACCTAATCTCTCCCATACTGTCTTCCAATTTCCCCAGCAATTTTTATCAAATAGTGGGTTTTGGTCCCAAAAGCTGGGATCTTTGGGCTTGTCATAGATTGTCTTTATCACAGGTCTATTCCACTGATCCTCCTTTCTGTCTCTTAGCCAGTAGCAAATTGTTTTGATGACCACTGCTTTACAGTATAGTTTGAGATCTGGGACTACAAGGCCTCCTTCCTTCGCATTTTTTTTCCCATGATTTCCCTGGATATCCTTGATCTTTTGTTCTTCCAAATGAACTTTGTTATGTTTTTTTCTAATTCAGTAAAAATGTTTTTTTTGGTAATTCAATGGGTATGGCACTATATAAGTAAATTAATTTGGGTAGGATTGTCATTTTTATTATGTAACTCATCCAACCAATGAACAGTCGATGTTTTTCCAATTGTTTAGATCTAGTTTTAGTTGTGTGGAGAGTGTTTTGTAGTTGTGTTCATATAGTTTCTGTGTCTCGGCAGATAGATTATTAAGTATTTTATATTTTCTAGGATGATTTTAAATGGAATTTCTCTTTATAATTCTTGCTGCTGAGATGGGTTGGAGATATATAGAAATGTTGATGACTTATGTGGGTTTATTTTGTATCCTGCAACTTTGCTAAAGTTGTTGATTATTTAGACTAGCTTTTTGGTTGATTCTATATGCCTCTTTAAGTAGATCATCATATCATCTGCAAAGAATGATAGGTTGATCTCCTCATTGCCTATTTTAATACCTTCAATTTCTTTTTCTTCTCTAATTGCTACTGCTAGTGTTTCTAATACAATGTCAAATAATAGAGGTGATAATGGGCATCCTTGTTTCACTCCTGATTTTATTGGGAAATCTTCTACTTTGTCCCCATTGCTGATGTTGTTTGCTGATGGTTTTAGATATGTACTGTTTATTATTTTTAGGAAAGGCCCTTCTATTCCAATACTTTCAAGTGTTTTCAATAGGAATGAGTGATGTATTTTGTCAAAGACTTTTTCTGCATCTATGCTTGTTAATATGGTCAATTATGTGGATGGTTTTCCTAATATTGAACCATCCTTGTATTCCTGGTATGAATCCTACCTGGTCATAGTGAATAACCCTCATGATAACGTGCTGGAGTCTTTTTGCTATTATCCTATTTAAGATTTTTGCATCTATATTCATTAAGGAGATTGGTCTATACTTTTCTTTCTCTGTCTTTAACCTGCTTGGCTTTGGAATCAGTACCATATTTGTGTCGTAAAAGGAATTTGGTAGAACTCCTTCTTTGCTTATTCTATCAAATAGTGTGTATAATATTGGGATTAGTTATTCTTTGAATATTTGACAGAATTCATTTGTGAATTCATCTGGACCTGGGGATTTTTTCTTAGGGAGTTCTTTTATGGCTTATTCAATTTCTTTTTCTGATATGGAGTTGTTTAGGTAGTCTATTTCTTCCTCTGTTAGTCTAGGCAATTTATATTTTGGTAAATATTCATCCATATCACCTATATTGCTATATTTATTGTCATAGAATTGGGCATAATAGTTTTTAATTAATGTCTTAATTTCCTCTTCATTAGAGGTGATGTCTCCCTTTTCATCTTGGATACTGTCAATTTGATTTTCTTCTTTTCTTTTTTTAATCAGATTGACAAGTACTTTGTCTATTTTATTAGTTTTTTTCAAAGTACCAGCTTCTAGTCTTATTTATTAAATCAATAGTTCTTTGGCTTTAAATTTTATTAATTTCTCCTTTGATTTTTAGGATCTCTAATTTAGTCTTCATGTGAGGATTTTTAATTTTTTCACCTTCTAGGTTTTTTAATTTGCATGCCCAATTCATTGATTTCTGCCCTCTCTAATTTGTTAATATATGAACTCAAAGATATGAATTCCCCCTGAGTTCTGCTTTGGCTGCATCCCATAGATTTTGAAAGGATGTCTCATCATTGTCATTTTCTTCAATGAAGTTATTGTTTCCATAATTTGTTCTTTTACTAAGTGATTCTGGAGAATCGTATTGTTTAATTTCCAATTAATTTTTTATTTGTCTTTCCATGTACCCTTGGTAATTTTTATTTTCATTGCATTATGATCTGAGAAGGTTGCATTTATTATTTCTTCTCTTTTGCACTTCTTTGCAATGTTTTTATGCCCTAATACATGGTCAATCTTTGTGAATGTACCGTGTGCTGCTGAAAAGGTGTGTTCTTTTTGGCCCTATTCATTTTTCTCCACATATCTACTAACTCTAATTTTTCTAAGATTTCATTCACTTCTCTTACCTCTTATTTTTTGGTTTGATTTATCCAGTTTGGATAGAGGAAGGTTCACGTCTCCCACTAGTATAGTTTTTCTATCTATTTCATCCTTGAACTTCACTAGTTTCCCCTTTAGAAATTGGGATGCTATGCCATTTGGTGTATACATGTTGAATATTGATATTTCCTCATTGTCTATACTGCCTTTTATCAGGATGTAATTACCTTCCCTATCTGTTTTAACTAGATCTATTTTTACTGTAGCTTTGTCAGATATCATGTTTGAACCTCCTGCCATCTTTTTATCAGTTGATGCCCAATAGATTGGTCTCCATCCTCTTACTTTTACCCTATGCATATCTACCTTCCTCATCTGTGTTTCTTATAGACAGCATATGGCAGAATTTTGGATTCTAATCTATTCTGCTATTTGCTTGCATTTTATGGGTGAGTTCATTCCATTTATTCACATTCAGAATTATGATTACCAACTGTGTATTTCCTAGCACTTTGATATCTACACCTAGTCCTGTCTTTTCTTCTTTCACTATTTCCTTCTACACCAATGTTTTGTTTTTAATCATTTCCCCTAATCTCCATCTTTATTTTACTTCCCTTCCTACCTTCTTATTCCCCCCTTATTTTCTTTACAGTTTTTTTTAAACTACCCCCCCACCTTCTCCCTCCCTTGTACTGCTTCTCTCCCCACTAGTATGTTTGTTACCCTTCTACTTTCCTATAGCATGCAAATCAACTCTCTGCCCCAATGGATTGGATTGTTCTTCCCTCTTTGTGTCAATTTCAATTCACGTAAGAGTTGAATATTTCCTATATCTCCAACCTCTTTACCCTTCAGGTGTATTCATGTTCCCCCTTCCTGCCATGAGCTTCTTTGTGACATATAAATTTACCCCCTTTTGTTTCTTTTCCCATTTCTTTAGTATTAAGCTCTTTTTTTAGCTCTAGATGTATATATATGTGTATTTATGCATACATGTATCTATATACATATTTATGTCCTGTTATTTCATCCTATACAGTTTGTCACTGTTCCCTCTAATTGTAATTCTTCTAGCTGCCCAGATGATAAATAACAATTTTTAAGAGTTACCAATGACCTCTTTTCTTAAAGGGATACAAATCATTTTAACTTATTGTGTCTCTTAAAAAAGTTGTTTTTTTTTGTTTTGTTTTTCTTTTTTCCCTCTTTTTAAATTACCTTTTGATGATTCTCTTGAATTCTGTGCTTGGGCATCAAACTTTCTATTCAGGTCTGGTCTTTTCTTTACTAATGCTTGGAATTCTTCTATTTTGTTAAATGACCATACTTTCCCCTGTAAGAATATAGTCAGTTTTGCTGACTAGTTGATTCTTGGTTGTAGACCTAGTTCCCTTGCTTTCCAGAATATCATATTCCATGCCTTTCGGTCCTTCAGTGTAGATGCAGCCAGATCCTGTGTTAACCTCACTGAGGTTCCATGGTATCTGAATTACTCCTTCTTAGTAGCTTATAATATTTTTTCCTTGGTTTGATAGTTCTTGAATTTGGCTATAACATTCCTAGGTGTTGTCAATTGGGGATTAAATACAGGAGGTGATCTGTGGATTCTTTCAATCTCCACTTTTCCCTCTTGTTCTAGAATATCAGGGCAGTTTTCTTGGATAATTTCCTGTAGTATGATGTATAGGATTTTTCTTTTGTCATGGTCCTCTGGGAGACCAATGATTCTTAAGCTGTCTCTCCTGGAACCATTTTCTAAAACTTCTGTTTTGTGAATGAGGTGCTTCATATTTTCCTCAATTTTTTCATTCTTTTGATTTTGTTTTATAGTATCCTGCTGCCTTGTGAAGTTGCTTGCTTCTAGTTGTTGTATTCTAGATTTTAAAGACTGGATTTCTTCCCTAGCTTTTTGGTCATCCTTCTCCTTCTGGTCTGATTTTCTTTGGAGGTCATCTTTCATCTTCTCTACCGCATCTTTCATTTTCTTTGCCTTATCTTTCATCTCCTTTACCTCATTTTCAAGCTTATTAATTTTGACTTTCAAGACATGGTTTTCTGTTTCCAGATGACTTATCTTGCTTTTTAAGGTTTTTTTCCCAGTTGTCTTCAGCCTCTCTTAATTGTGTTTTGAATTGTATTTTGAGTTCTTCCATAGCCTGTATCCCCTTCGCTGGCTTTTCTGTTTATTTGCTTGGTGTCCCCTCATTCTTCTCTGTTCTGTTTGCTCTTTGTTCATTGCCTGTATAGAAGCTGTCTATTGTAATGTCTTTTTTCTTTTTCTGTTGTTTGCTCATATTTACCCCTTCTTTACTCCCTGCAGTTGCCTAAGCTCTTGCTCCTCTCATTTTGTGTGTGTGTGTGTGTGTGTGTGTGTGTGTGTGTGTGTGTGTGGTTTTGGGCTTTTCTTTCAGCCTTCACCCTTGGGGTTTTATCAGTAAATCTCTCAGTGCAGTCTGTGGTGGAGGGGTGTTGCAAGTTAAGCTTCTCTGCCCTCTGAAGGCTTTGATTTGATGAAGTCCAGCTGGGTTGCTGGATGTGCCCCGAGGCCAAAACTTCAGGAAGGGAGTGGGTAATATGGAGTATCTCTGCTGCTTCAACTATGCCTCCTACTCTACGCTCTGCATTTCTCCTCTATCTGCTTCCCCACTGCTTGTGTTGGACGCTCTGAGCCTGGCACAGCTTTGCCTATAGGATACTCCCTCCAGACCAGTGCTTTTGCCTACCCAGAGGTTCCAGTTGCCGCTGGAGGCTTAGCGCTCTAGGTGGGGGATGGGTCTCGGGACCTTCCTTCTTCCTCCCCCTTAAACCAGAGTGTTCTTGAATTCTGGCTTTGGGGGTTGGTACCTTTTAAGTTGATTCTAGCAGGAGGATTCCTTTGCTCTGTCTTGTTGTTAGGTTTGATTTTCAGTCCCCTAGGAGCATATAGTTTGTAATCGGTAAGGAAGTTCTGGACGTTTGCTGCCTCTATGCTGCCATCTTCTGGAATTATTTAAAATGACTAATATATTCATATTCTTTGAGCCACAGATTTTACTTCCAACCATATATTCTGAAGATACCAGTAAAAAAATATATGATTGACATATCAAAATTTTTGTAGAAGCACTTCTTTTGGGGATCAGATATTTGAAAACTGAGTAGATATTTATTAATTGGCAACAGTGCATTGAGAGATGTATCTGCAATCAGGAAGATTTAAGTTCAAATCTCACCTCTGACTCTTAAAATTTGTGTGAACTTGGGCAAGTTATTTAAACTCTGTTTACACTGTTTCTTCATCTGTATATACTAAAAACTTTATAAAGAAGAGTAACATAATAAATAATCTTTTATTATTTAATTAAAATGGATATCATGATTGTATCTACAACCCAGAGTTGTATTAAACAAGGTATTATTTGTAAAGTACTTAGCACAGCTTCTAGCATATAGTATAGTATAGTAGTAGTCTCTCAGTAACTGAAGATGACGATTGTCTTTGGGCGTTTCATCTATGATAGATGAGTGTGCAAAAAGACACTTGTGCGTGAAGGAGATTTAAGTGGAAAAGTTGATGCACAGAGACAGTCCCACTCTCTCGGCGCCGGAAGCCTGGGTCCAGTGGCATATAGTAAGCAGTATATATACATTATAATTATTATAATTATCATTGGGGAATGAATAAGCAAATTATGGTCCATTAATATAATAGCATATTCCCATTTTTAAGATAAAATTAATATGATTACAGAAAAACCCTGAAAGATATATGAATGCAAGGTAAAGTAAGCAAAATCAGTAAAAAAATAAATAAATAAAAATATATATATACAACAATGATTATAGCAGTCTAAGTAGAAAGACTAACAATAACAAATAGTCAAAAATAATGCTGTCAAATTAAAATGACCAAGATTGGCCTGAAAGACTATCTGGTTTCAAATCCTACCTTTTTGTCTTTTACCATTTATGTGCTTTTGGACAAGTTCTTTTATTTCATTAAGTCTCATATTACTAATTTCAATTGAATTATTTAAAGAAGTTGTTAAATTATTTCCTTTTTTTTTATCTCTTGAAACTTTAAAGACAAAATCATGTATATTAGTTGTTTTTCCAACTTCCACCAAGTACTGAAGGGCTACCCACCTACAATTTTATAAAAAGAGGAAGTTTTATTTAACAGAAATTTGAGATTTTAAAGTCCATTTGTGAAGAAATAAATACATTGAAGTTCTGCAGGACAAATTAAATTTTATATTCTAGTTTCAGCCAAGACCAACATTTTCAGAACTAGGCATTTTCTTTTCCCCTTCACACTTGTAAATACATAATTTGAATCTGCTTCCAGTGGCAAGAAGATGCTGGCCTAGGTAAGGATTATATCTTTTCAGAAAATTCAAGTACTTTTAAAATTCAAAGACAATTGCTTTTTCCTCCTGAGGGGATATTGTACAGTCCTATATGTAGACCCTTCTGTAGAATATTAAGGTGTAGTTGTGTGCAGACAAATAATAGGCAGCCTAAACAGGACCTTAGAGGTCATCTAGTACAACCTCTTTATTTTAGATATGAGGAAATTGAATCTGGGAGAAATGAAATATGTCCAAAGTCAAACAGTCAACCGGAGCAAATAATTAAGCTAGATTTTCACTGTGTTCAGTGATAATGAATTTTGGTGAGACTGGCCCAACCCTCGTTCAGGTTTCATTGTGGTGTATGAAATAAGGGGAAATTTAAGTAAAAACTTAAAAAAGGTCTGAGAAGCAGTTTAGTTCCTAAAATCTAGAGTTTTCCCCATGTGTCTCATATGGCAAATTGTGAACCTAGCTGCTATTACTGTGGAAGGAGAAGTTTTAGAAGAGACTATATAATACATGTATATTTCCCTGGATGTTTTGTATGGGACATGGTTGGTTCCCATACTACTTTATGACCAAGGACACAGAGTATATTCTGAATGGGATCTGAGTGATGATGCCATGCCATGATATGGCTTCAGGGTTGCATAGTTAATCTTTCATGCTTGAACTTACCTATCAATCACCAGAGAAAATTGCCCATTAGTGCCCATGACCAACCATGAAATTATAATATAAAGTAGGTGAGTGTTGGAGAAGAACATGGAGAAAAATAGTTAAAGAAGATGTGTATCTATGTGTGAGAAAAGTTACCTAAGAAGCGAAAATGAAGGAGATGAAGGGGAAAACAAGAGGAGTACATATGTACTATGTTCTTGAAGAAGAAAGGACATTCTGGGAAAGAGATTTTGAATCATACTTTTCTCTACGTTGTTTTCTAGTAGTGTAGTACATTTATCTATGTGAGCCTCAGATGAAACAAGTATGTTAAATATAATTTGGCCCCTGTAGGTATTGAATAATATTCTTCCTTTACACATGAATTTTTCGTCACCTGATCATTGCATTTGTGTTATTTCTAGTCATTTTGTCTTTACAAAGAAAGCTTTCATGAATATTTTTATACACATAAAATTTCTTGCCATTTCATTAAGGTCTTTAAGGCTTAATCCTGGTAATGGGAACCCTAGGTCAATGAACAGAAAAAAGCTTTAATAGCCTAATAAAATCCATTACACTCAAATATCACAGTCTATTGAGCCATTTCTCTCAATCACTGCAATTCTGTTATTTTGCAATTACAAACAAAGCATCCATGAATATTTTCAACCATATACCCTTTTTACCTCAATGATGCTTTTAGAACATAATAAATGAGCATGAACAGCTTTACAGCTTTTAATGTATATTCCTGTCTTCTTTTTTTTTTTTTAACCATTAACTTCTGTCTTAGAATCAATATAGTGTATTGATTCTAAGGCAGAAGAGTGGTAAGGGCTAGGCAATAGGAGTCAAGTGACTTGCCCAGGAACACACAGCTGGGAAGTGTCTGAGGTCAGATTTGAACCCAGGACCTCCTGTCTCTGAGCCTGACTCTCAATCCACTGAGCCGCCCAGCTGCCCCCATATTTCCATCTTCTAAACATTTCCATTTCCAAAAAAAAACAACAACAACACCACAGCTACTCTAGCAATGTAATATTAGGCCTCTTTCTTTATGTTCTTATCAGCATTTGATTTCATTTACTTAACCCATCTGCTTCTCAATTAATGTACATTACCTGAGCCAAATTTAACTACACTGGTCCTTAGTGTAAACCTTAAAATTTCTTAGACTTATAAATGTTGGAAATTTCACCATTGGGAAATTTCATACTTGAAAAATTTCCTACTGATAGTCTATTGGAATGTGAACCCCACCTTGGCATGGGCGGGTCCTTCTCCTCCCTACTTAAGATTACTTTAGGACAGAAACCTTTTGCTGTACAATGGAAAGGGCTTTGACCTATGCTTAAGCATAGAACAGGAAGTTCTTTGAGTCATGATTGATTTTATAATTGATACAATAGAGATACTTGGAATCCAGGTCTTGGAACTTCCAATCTCCACCCTACTCAGGGTAACAGGATTTAGGAAGGGTTGCAGCAAAGGATCAAGATTTAATTATTTGAGAATATGACCTTCAACAGACATGTGCAAAGCCACAGACCTCTGGGCGGTCCTGGGTTAAGCTAGAGCCACCATTGGCACAGGGAAGACAGGGACAGTAATTGGTAGATGTGAGAACTGAGGGGAGGGAACTTGGATGGTTTCCTTAAAGATAGCAGGGTCTGAGGACTAGGGAGGTTGGAGAGGTTTTGCTCTGAGAGGTTGTGCTCTGAGGACCTTGCTCTGAAGGAAGCTGGAGGTGGAGGCCCCTGAGACTGTTTCTCCATTTTGGTCACGTGAGTGATAGGGACTGATCTCTTTTCTTTGCCTCAGCTATCTAAGGGCTTGGGCCTTTTGGCCCAGTCTAAACAGAGGGGGTAATTAAGCCCTATTCCCTTCTCTCCCCTTTTCTCTCTCTCTCTCTCTCTCTCTCTCTCTCTCTCTCTCTCTCTCTCTCTCTCTCTCTCTCTCTCTCTCTCTCTCTGTCTCTCTGTCTCTCTCTCTCTCTCTGTCTCTCTCTCTAAGCTCTAATACCTTTCTTCCTCATGTTTGTAATTAAAAACTCCATAAAAGGTTGACTGCTGACTTGAGTTTTCATTTAGGAATTACATAGCTGAACTCCTTGGCGACCTTAAATTTATATATATCAGTCTTTTAAAGTGATTTCCTTGTCACATTAGGCAACAGAGACAATTTGTTGTCAGATCATGCTCTTTCCAAAACCAAGTGGTCATACCCAGTGAAACTTTTGTTCCAATGCCACATACCCTCAAGAATGTAGGATTACTTCCATAGTATTATGAGGGTTAAAGTTAGACTTTTGCAGAATATTTATGCTTTCTAAACCATTGTTGTTCCACCAGAAACTATGTTTGGATTTTGTATTTGTTTAGGCTTGGATCTGCTACTAGCATCATGAAGGTTTTTGGAGGTTTTCCACATATCTATCATATTTAACTTATCTGAGGTTCTATTCATCTCTTTAACTTCTGTCTTATTTTTTTAAATAGATTTATTAGTTCTGAGCGGGAAATATTAAAGTCTCCCATTATTACTATTTTGTTATTAATTTCTATCTGTATCTTATTTTTTTTCTTTAAAAATATGAATGCTATAAATATTGGTGCATATAGGTACAATATTGATAATGCTTCATTATCCATAGTTTTCCTCCTGCTCCACATAGTGTATCCTGTTCATAACTTCCAATTACATTAGTTTTAGCACCAACAATGTCGAAGCCATGACTACTACTTCTGCCTTCTGTGCATTAACTGTGGCATAGTATATTCTGCTCTAACCTCTCACTTTCCCTCTTTGTGTTTCTCTCATTGTTAGTGTCATTTTTGTAAAGAACACATTGTCAAGTCCTAGTTTTAATACTTTCTGCTGTCCATTTTCTTCTCATGGGCAAATTCATCCCATTTACTCTCAATGTCATAGGTACTAGCTGTGAATTTCTGTCTACTCTATTCCTTCTAACTGTTTTTCCCCATTTTCCTTTTTTTTCTGCTTTATCCCTCTTCAGGTGTTCAATTTTCTTTAACCAATACATTTCCAATTTATACCTCATCTCCAAAATTCTCCCTTATCATCTCCCCTTGCTTTCCTAATTTCAAATTGGCCTACTTTTTTAAATGTATTTCCCTTGACCCTTTCCCATTGCCTTTTAATTCTTATTTCATCCACCTTTCCAAAAATACCTTCCTTATCCCAAGAACCCTTGATGATTTCTTAGAGTATAGTGTTCAAACACTTTTTTTGACCATGACTTTTCAGAAAGTCCAACTATTCTTGTATGGTCTCTCGAGTTTTTTTCCAGGTCAGTTAATATTGTGATAAGATGTTTCATATTCTCTTTCATTATTTTATTCTTTTAATTTTGCTCTATAATTTCTTCTTCTTGTTATTATTAGCTTTCCCTTGTCCAATTATAGTCCTTAATAGATTCTTTTCTTCCATGAGTTTCTGGACCTCTTTTTCCTCCTATTTGGGTGATCTTTCTTTTATAATTTTCTTGATTATCTTGCATTGCACTATTTTACTTTCCTTCCTTCTGTATTGTCTTCTATGGTCTTTCAGGGATGTGGGGCAGAAACTAAAGCAGTGGCTAGAAGCCAAAAGAGATACATTTAGCCTTAATATCGACATAATAGAACAACCAAAGCTATTCATAGGTATAATCATCTCAAGATGTAGGACAATGGCCTCTCACAATCCTTATAAAAACCTCCCAACAACCCCCATAATCCTATGGAGGTCTTCAGGTAATAAAGTGACCAGTTGTAGTTTATGTTGTAGTTAGTATTCTTTTTGTATGAGTATTAGAATGGATAATCACTAATGTGTCTTCCTAAAAATTATATGATTCTGACTAATCTTTGACTTCTTTTTTGTCTCAATATTGAATTATGTTTTCAAATTATACTCATTTTCCATCATTCTCCAGTGTCCACTTTCAATTTGACAACATCAGATTTTCTCTTTCTCCCTTCATCCACTGGATTAGATGTTAGTACAAAAGACAAAATTTTTCACTGTGTGTTTTTGCTTATCATGTACAAAAGCAAAAGGAGATGACTAAATATCTTATGAAATTATACTTTTTCTTTCCTTTGGACATATACTGAAACCAAGTAAAGCAATCTGTGGTATTTATTTGCAATTTCCTTTTTTCCTTTGAATTTTATTTATCATGGGAAAATTAATTATGATACTTTATTTCTTTTAAAAATATGTTTTTGATGGCCCAATGAACAAAGTTTTAATAGTTAGGCCCTACCTGTTTTCCTTTCCCATTATCTCATTACTATCTCTGTGGAAGGAGAAGATAGCACCTCAGGATTCAAAAACATTATAAAATTGTTCTTTGTTTCATGGATTGCCATGAACAATTAATTCACAACCTACGTAATCACTCTACAGATAGTTTGAGATGTATGGATTATATTTATCCATATTTCACTGTAAGTTACTAAAGAATTGAATTAAACTATTTCCTGCAAGAGTTACTATTAAGTAAAATGTACAGATTCCAAAATTGAACATAAATTGTTTGAATTTCCCCCTCAGAAGAAAAAGAACTAATTAAATGCATCTTAAAAGATAATATTAAGTTTCTTCTAGCATTAGTTCCCAAATTTTTCTAAAGTAGCTATCATAAATATTTTACAGACCCCTATATCATAAACATTGCATGAGTAGGATGCATTGAGAAAATATATAATAACTAAAAGACAACTTTTTGTCTGCATAGATGTTTGCAGTAAACTTATGATATTTTAATAGCATCCTGTAAAATGTAGGCTTTAATCATTGGTATGATTTAATTCCTATACATTTTAACCACTGGTCTAGACAACTTCCTGTCACATAAAATGAGTAGTTTAAAACTATGAAGAGCTAAAATATTTCCCACCTTTTAAAAATTGAGAGTAATTTTTTAAAAAAAGCAAAAAACCAAAAACTTGAGAATGAGAAAAAATACATTCATGAGCAAGATATAGGTAATTACAAAAACACTTACCTAACCAGTTAATATGCAGATAAAAGGAAATAAAAGTTGGTGGAATAGTCAATATATCAACCACGGAGTTCAACTCCAACCAAAATTTGATCTTGTCACCAGAGGCCAAAAACTAGAAATGAAATCAAGAAGTTCAGTGGCTTATGTTCTATTTTGAAAGATTGACATTTAAAGCATCATTAGCATATCTGCTTAATCATTGCCATTTCATTCACTAAAAGAAAATTTAATCACATTTTACTTTTCAATTTTTAGCTAATGAAAAAGTGGGCTTTGTGATGATCCCTATATATTTCAGTCTTAGTCAGTTATGGTAAATTTTTTTAAGTACCAAGTTGGTAGAAACATGGAATATGTCTTTCTGACAATGAGGCTAGATTTCTATCCACTATCCTAAGTTAATTTAGTTAAGTTGCACAGCAGGCATCTCTTTGTGTTGGTAGATCAAATTTTCTCATTAAAACTTTTATAACAATGAAATGACAAATCTAGTCCAAAATAAAATAATAAAATTGCTATTTTAAAATATTACCATATTTTTGTCTTATTTTCATTTCCAAATGTATAATTTCTCCAACTTTATTAATAGACATTCTTCATAGCAATAAATTAAAGAAAAGAAAACCAGAAGTTTAGCAATAATAATCCCTACATCAATAGCAAAGATAATAGAATAAAATTCAAAGATCCCTGCATTTGAAAGGTCTAGATTTCAATTTCAACTCTACTACTACTATGTGAGGCCTCCTCTGCCATTTTAAGTGAGTCACTAATACTTCTAGACTTCAGTGTCCACCTGAGTAAAATAATAAATTTGGATTTCATTCTCCCTGAAGAGCCATCTAATCCACTGAAAAAGAAAAATGCAAATCACTAATATATTTGCCAAGAAAATTCCATAGATAGTATTGATGTGCTACCAACCCTAGGGTCATAAAGAGTTGGATACGGGTGAATGACAGAACAACTGAACAATAAGATTCCATCTAGATATTTTTCTTGTGGGTTTGGTTGACTTGAATTTAAATGGTTTATATGTTGACAATTTTAAGGAATATCCATAAAGCAGATAGAATCAGTAGGTATTCTAATTTGTTGGCTGTAATAGCTAAGGAAGATTAATAAAGGAAAAATCCCTTGGGTTTTCTATGTTTAGTCTGGATCCTATTTACATTTTCCAGTTTGTCAGTCTCATTGCTTCCTTAGGCAATGGCTTTGGCATTTATCCATAGTTCATTGTTATTAAAATTTGCTTTTTCTGTCCCTACCTACATAACTTTGTTCATATCATCCACCATTTCTAGAAAATATTCCTTTCCTATCTCCAACCATTAAGCACTTAAAAATAAAAACCTCTATCATGAAACTTTCTTCAAATATCTTTGCTTGAAATATTTAAATATTTATTTATTCCTACTTTTACTTATATACCTTTGGAATTAGATGGATATTAAAAAAAAAAGAAACATTATCTTTGAAATCTAGCTTCACATCTTGCCTCCACTACAATTTGCATAATATTGGAAACAGTGTGTGTCTAAATATTAGAACTTCCTCCTCTATAAATTACAGATCATGATAGGACCATAATAGAATTTCAGAATCCCAGGAATACTGTAGACCAATTCCAGAACTCCTGGCCCAAGGAAAAAGTATTTTAACTAGCCAGAAGAAACAATTAAAATACTGTGGAGTCACAATCAGGATCATACAGGGCCAAGCAGCTTCTACATTAAAGGACTTGGAGGCAAGGGATATGATATTCTGAAACGTAAAAGATCTATGATTACAAAAATAAATTATTTACACAACAAAATTGAACATAATCCTCTGGGGAAAATTTGATGTTTAACAAAGAGAGAGAAATTCCAAGTACTTTTGACAAAAAAGATCAGCTCTAAAAAGAAAATTAAATGAGTAGATTCAACATGCAATAGAAGCAGAAAAAGTAAACAAAAAAGTTGATACTTAAGGAATTCAGTAAGTTTAAACTGATTACATTCCTACATGGGAAGGTGATAATTAAGCTATTTAAAGTATCTATGATACTTGAGACACTTAAGATTCTTAGAGTACTTAATATACTCAAGCATATCATTATTATTATGACTATATATATATATATTATGTATATCATATTGTATATATATATATATATATATATATATATAGAGAGAGAGAGAGAGAGAGAGAGAGAGAGAGAGAAAGAGAGAGAGAGAGAGAGAGAGAGAGAGAGAGAGAGAGAGAGAGAGAGAGAGAGAGAGAGGATAGGGATATGTTAAATAGGATTGGATAATGCTTTCCCCCCATTCTGGAAATGAGAAAAAGGAAGGTGCTGGGTGAAGAGAAAAGGAAAATGATGAAAAACTACTTGAGAGTCAGTATAGTGAAGGAAAAGGTAAGGAATGTGATGGGCAATGCTTGAACCTTACTCTCATAAGAATTAGCCCAAAGAGAAAATAACATTCACACTCAAGTCAACAAAAGAAATCTACTGTGCCCATAGAGAAGTAGTAGGGGAGAAGGAATTAGAGAAGGTGAGAATGGAGGAAGAGAGGGTGAATTGGGGGGAGGCAGTAGTCAAAAGCAAAACATTTGTGAAAAGAAAAATGCTGAAAAAAGAAAGAAGGATAAATGAGGGGCAATAAGATAGAGAAAAATACAATTAGTAATCATAACTAAGTAAGTCAATAGGATGAACTCACCCATAAAATGGAAGAGAATAGCAAAGTGGATTAAAAAACAGAATCCTCCATTATAGTGTCTATAAGAAACACATTTAAAGCAGGGAGACACGTATAGAATAAATGTGTGGAACTGGAGTAGAATCTATTGTTCCTCAGAGAAAGAGATAATTGGGAAAAGCCCTTATTAAACATTAAGGATTTAAAAGTGTATGGTATAAAGTATATTTTAAATGAATTTATAAGATAATTGAAAAGAAAATGGCTTTCATATTAGGGTATTTGGGTATAAAAGTCTTTTTCCAAAACTGACTACCTGCTATCAAGCTACTCTCCTTTAAGCTCAGCTTTTTGTCTTTAAAAATAGATATAATAATAATTTAATTGCCTATATTAGAGGATAGTTGTAAGAAAAGCAAGTTTTGAAAATCACAGTGTTATAGATATGTGAGATATTTTTATAATATCATTCATTTGTCCTTGAGCCCAATTTTGCATTAATTTTTTCATATTTATGGAATGATAGAATACTAGATACAAAGTCCCCCTTTCAAATTCTGCCTTCAACAATCATTATCTATAAAGATCAAGAATATCAAGGGCATTAATGAAAAAGAATGTAAAGCAAGGTAGCCTAGCAGTACCAGATTTCAAACTATATTATAAAGTAGTATTGTTGGATCAATGGAATAGATTAGGTACATAAAATATAGGGGTAAATGACCTTAGCAATCTAGTATTTGATAAACCCAGAGAGACCAGTGCCTTTGGGAAAATAATTTAACATTTTACAATAACTATTTGGGAAATTGAATTTTACGTCAGAAACTAGATATAGACCAACATCTCACACTCTATACCTAAATAAGGTCAAAATGGATATATGATTTAGATAAGAAAAGTGATACCATAAGTAAATTAGTAAAATGCAGAATAATTTACCTGGCAAATCTATGGATAAAGGAATAAATTTATGGCCAAATAAGAGATAGAGAGCATTTTAAGATGTAAAATGAATATTTTATTGTATTAAATTAAAAAGCTTTTGTATAAGAAAATGCAATATAAACAAGATTAAAAGGGAAACAAAAAAGAGAAAAATATAAAACAAACTTCTCTGATAAAGATCTAATTTCTAAAATTCATAGGGATCTAAGTTAAACTTACAAGAATACAAGTCATTTCCCAATTGACAAATGGTCAAAGGATATAGATAGACAAGTGATTTTGAGGTGAGGAAATCAAAGCTATCAATAATCATATGATAAATTGTTCTAAATCACTCAAATAGACAAATGAAAATTAAAATTAAAAACAACTCTGAGGTATCACCTCACACTTATAAGATTAGCCAAGATAACATTAAAGGAAAGTGATAAATGTTGGGGAGTGGCAAAATTGGGACAATAATATGTTTCTGGTAGAGTTACAAACCTATCCAACTATTCTGGAGGGCAATTTGGAACTATGTCCATAGGGCTATAAAAATTGGGTAAAACCTTTGATCCTATAATATCACTACTGGTTATGTATACCAAAGAGATTACAAAAAGGAAGGAAAGGCCTATTTGTACAAAAATATGCATAATAACTGTAGTGGCAAAGAGGAATGTCCATCAATTGGGGAATGGCTGAACAAATTATAGTATATGTTGGCAATGCAATGCTATTGCACTATAAGGAATGATACACAGGATGATTTCAGAAAAAGCTAGAAAGATCTACATGAACTGATGCAGAGCAAAATAAGCAGAATCGGGAGAATGTTGTACACAGTATTAGTAATATAGAATAATTATAAAATATGAAAGACTTAGCTACTCACAGCAAAGCAATGATCCAGGACAATTCTGAAGGACTTATGACAAAGAATGCTATCCACCTCCAGAAAAAGGATTTTTGGAATCAGATGCATATTAAAGCATACTGTCTTCCACATTAATTTATTTACAGTTTTGTTTTTTTTTATGAGTATTCTCTTACAACAATGACCAATTTGGAAGTATGCTATTTCATGATAATATATATTTCAGACAAAATTATTTACCATCTCTGAGAGGGGGAAAAGAAAACAATTTGGATTTGGATCTTAAAATTTCAAAACATCGTATATAAAAAATGTTATTATATATAATTAGAAAAATGAAAATCTTTGAAAAAAATTTAAAGGACCAATCACTATGTGACTATGGGCAAATCATATAATTTATTTGGTTTTTTTTTCTCATCTATAAAATTGGGAAAATTAGATGGCATAGAGTTTACAATGACAAAGTGAATAAAAGTCACTTTGCAAATTTGAAAATTATATTTTGATAAGTAGTCATGGTGCTTGGTATTATTTTTTCAACAAAATCTAAGTTCAAATCTTATATCCATATTAATTTGATAGAAGTGGGAAAGTTGTTTAAACTCTGTCTTAATTTCTTCATCAAAATGGGTCTATTACAATTGTAGGAAGGAAACTGACTCAAAGGAATCATTTTGGAATGTTGGGAGGAGAGATATGAGTGGCAGTTGGAAGGAGCAAAGGGATTTGTGGGAAATAGAACTTTGGAGGTGGTCTTTGGCTCTGTGGACTTAGGAGCTCAGGACCCCCAAACCATGATACCCAAGACTTGCCTGAATTTCCCCTTGCCCTGGAAGACAGAAAGATCCCTGACATCACTGGATCATTGAACAAAAGAAGCAGAGACTCCAACAACTGCTGCTGAGAGGCACTCAACTCCTAAACCTCACAGGGGTCACCCCAAAGACCTGTTCCAACCTGTATCTCCCCAAGAAGGACACTACTGACTTGTTTTAGTGGAAGCTAATAGAGAGATTAGAGAGGAAGGAAGAAAGAAATGCAGAAGCCTGAGATAAATGATTTTGGAGATTACTCTAGTTTAGGCTCCTATAATCATCACTTCTCAATTTGACTATATGGACTTTTTATTAGATTCACTGTTTCAGGCCTCTTCCTTTCACAATATTTCCTTCAGAGAGCTTCCAATGTGTTGTCTCTAAAGCATAGCTCTGACTATTTTTACTCTCCTACTCATCTTGTAGCACTCCAGTGGCTCTGAATCTTTGATCAAATATCATTTCTTATTTATCACATCCTTTTAAAATGTACTCATTTTATCCCTAAATGACCAGGAGACTGGTCTGAGCCAAGTCCAATTCAAAACAACACTAATACTGGGGAGGAAGATACAGGACAAAATACCTCCTGTAATGTTGTGGAAGAGAGAAAATGGGAAAAGGCTGCAACAGAGCTGGAGAAGTTGGGGCTGCTGAGCTGTCACTCAAGGAGAACATTCTAATTGGAATGATGACCAGAAAAGACTGTTGAGAAAGGAGGAGACAAACTGAAAATCTTGGTCTCTTTGCCTTGGAGACAGAAAGGAAGAATGACGAAAGACCGGCTCCCTCTGATTTCCTCTGCTGTGCTATAGTGACTGAGTTTCCAGACCTATTAGCCAGTTTTTCCCAATCTGAACTATATTCCATCATCCTCCAATCTAGGAATTATTCTAGTGTTAGGGAAACTCCAAACCCTCTTTCCCTCCATTTTCTTATCTTTACCTTTCTCCCAATAAACCCCTTACTTAATCTTAGGAAGAGAAAAGAGTGATTTATTTGATACATCACTCTGAGTTGATTTAGAGAGACCAACTGAAGAATAAATGGGAAATAGGAGGGAGGAAGGGAGAAGGTACAAGGAGGGATAAGAAGAGAGGAGGGAGGTAACCAGGGGTTGAAGGGAAATAGGGAGGAAGGGAGGAAAGCAGATCTGATTTTAGTTATCATATATCACTCAAATAATCCCTATTACAGCCCTCATATTTTTTTATAGGCAGCTAGGTGACACAGCCAATAGAATAGTCAGCCTGACATCAAGAAGATTTGTCTTCCTGAATTCAAATCTTGCCTCATACACTTATTAGCTGAGATGTGTCACTGTCATTAAATCACTTAACTCTGTCTCAGTTTTCTTCTCTGTAAAATGAGCTCGAGAAGGAAATGACAAACCACTCTAGTATCTTTGCCACAAACACCCCAAATGGAGTCACAAGCAGTCTTACATAACTGAACAACTACTTCTTGGCAGAAATAAAGAATTGTGGACATGGAAAATTGTAGATATATTGGGCTTTTTTTTTTCTGAGCTATTGGTTAGATTTCTTTAACTATTTTCTCTCCCCACCCCCATCTTTTGTTTATTCTTTGTTATAAGAAATTGCTCTCTGGTTGGATTGAGAGGGGAGATACCATAAAAAAATATAAGTGAAGTAAAAAACAAACCACATCAATAATATTTATTTACAAAAAACAGTGACAGCAGCAATAACACCAAGCACCTTCTATTAACAAAGGATTTTGCCAGTCTGACTAATGAAATATCTGAGGTTAAATATATTATTATTCGTTCAGTATGTTTTGGAGCAGAGAATCATATACTTAGAGATGGAAGGGGCCAATAGGAGTCATCTGATCCAAATCTCTTACTCTATGGACATTATAAGATAGAAATCATGGCAAACCAATGTGGTGATAAGTGAATACTAAATTGGGAACAATACAGCACTGAGGGTAAGAAGACTTGATTTTGAGCAGCTTTTTAATATTAACCATAAAATCTTCAGCATGCTCCTTGAAGTCTAATCTTTAATTTCCTTATCTGTTAAATGTGCATAATACCATTTTTACTACATCTTTATAAAGATTTGTTCTATGACAATCACAGGGAGACTTCTGTCTTAATCATTCCTGGAAAGATTCTTGCTAGAGTCCTCTTTAAGAGGCTTATCCTTCATCTGGAAGATGGTCAATTGTCCATTCTACACAGACACTTTCAAGATCTCTGAAGAACTTTGGTATTAATTATGCCACATGGGAGATACTGGCACAGGAATGATTGTCCAGCATGGGGTGTCTGCATTAAAGAAGTGCTATGCTCTAAGAGCAAAGCAAAAATACAGTAGCTCAAAAGAAATGCGAGGTGTACAAATATAGACATTCCTATGGGCTATTTGTGCCTGACTTCTAGTAGAGCCTTCTAAGCTTTTATCATTCTGATCAGCCACAGTTACACACATTGTACATTGACCCTGATATAGTTGTGTTATTTTGGTCCTTCTAAGTTAGTTAGGAAAACAACTAACCATAGAGTTGTTTCTAGGAAAGTTCGCTAGAAATGAAATACATCTGGGAAACCAATAATGAATGGAGACAAAGTATAAAATGTCAGTAACAATTCCTCAGAACTGTACGACACTCTAGAGTTGACAAATCATTTTCATATAAATTCAGAGACAGAGCTATATATCTGGAAAGGACCTTTCATGTCTTTGCAATCAAAGTTGTCTTTTTTACATGAGGAAACTAATACCCAGAAAAGTTACATAACGTACTCAAAGTCACAAGGTAATTACAAGTTCCAGAAGAATAAGGTGACATTTTTAATCCTCATTTTCCTTGGAAGTAAATACATATATGCTATATGTTGAATGGAAAACAAAAGTCTACATCAGAATTTTTTTTTTTAATTTTCTAGGTTTGGGGATGAGTAGGTCTTCTCCCTTGAGAATTGAACCTATTCTGGGAGATATTACAATTAAAGTATCTCAGAAGATTTTATATAAAAATGGCTTATATTATACTTTTTGTAACAAAATCTCTGGGACAATGAGACTCTTCCTATTATCTTAGTTACTTACCCGCAACCCAAAATAAAAGGCAAAGAAAACATTGAAGGCCAAATCAACAAGTAGAATATTGGTATCTGTTGATGAGCAGTTTGACGCAGGACTAGAGGAGAAATAAAAAAATGGTGTACTCAGATAAGGTTATGAAATGTTTTACAAGATATTCATACTATAAAATAACTATAAAGATTTGTCAATAATCTGATTATTTGAGTTCCATATATAGTCAAGTCAATGAATGATCAGAGGAGGGGTGAAAAAGCATGAAATGTATAGTTAAAAGGGAAGGTTCTAAATCTCATCTTTGCCACATGACAGCTATATGTTTTGGGGCAAATCACTAAAGCTCTTAGAGTTTCCATTTCCTATTAAAGAATGTGCATATACCAATTTTCATAATTCATACTTCATGAATTTTTTTGCAAAGAAAAGCTTTTATAAGCTTTAAATTACTACAGAAATACCAACGATGCATGTGTGTATGTGTGTGTGTGTGTGATCTTCATTAAGATATTACAATAAATTGATTTTATTGAATTTTTAGCCTTGACTATATATGCAGTTTGAATAACTCACCATTCTTCCCTTCATCAGATTGTAGAGCACAACAACAGTGATTGTTTTTTGCCTCTTTTTGTATCTCCAACTGAGCACAGTGTTTAGCACATAGTAAGCACTTAATAATTATTTATTGATTCTCACAGACATACTATTCCATTCTGGAAATTTAGAAGTAAATTTGTTTATTTATCTCCACTACATTTTTATTATCACCACATCTGTAATTTTAGGAAGATCATTAACTAGACAGGATGCATCTAGTGGAAACAACAACCAGGAGGGTGAGGTGACTGAAAATCATTCCATCCAAGGATCATTTGAAAGGACTAAGAATCCTTTCCCTGGACAAGAGAAGAGTTGGAGGGAATATTTTCACTTCTTCCTGGTATTAGAATGGTTGTAATTTCTCTTCTTGGCTCCAGAAGGGAAATCTAGGAACTACTGGTGAAATGGCTATAGATTTTGGCTCAATATAAGCAAAAACTTCCTAACAGTTGTAACTGTACCCAGCTGGAATTGCCCTTGAAAACAGTGAATTCCCAAATACTAGAAGTATTGAAATAGAGGCTATATCACCACTTCCCCAATATGTTACAAAAGGGTTTCCTTCTTAGTTAGGGGTTGGACTAAAAAAGCTCAGAGGCATTCCAAATCAAAGAATCTGTGATTTATTATTTAAAAGAATAATAGTTATTTTGAGGTACTTATATAACTGGTAATCTTCAAAGAATTTAAGCACTCTTAGATTTTTGCTAATTTATCAAAATGCCCTGAGGTTAGGAGAGGGGATGTTTACTTCATTTTAAGTGATCTCATGTAAAATATATCTGGCAGATGGCTGCCAAAGACTTCAATAAATGTGGCATAAATTAAGAAAGGAAGCCAAAACATTCTAACTCCACATGTCTGAGTAATACACTTAAGGAGCCTGGTCTTATATCTTGGCAGTGAAAATGTTTCTAATATATGCTTTGAGATACACATAGCATACTTAGATTCACAGCATATCAGTATTAGAAGAGACCTTAGAGACAACCCAGTACAACCTTTCCTTCTCCTCACTTTATTTATTTTAGTCAATTATTTGGATGCATTTTGTTTTGACATATCCAGTGCTTCTTGACAAGCAATACCTTGTCCATACCCCTAAGTAACTTCCCAGATGGGGAAACTACTAATAAAGAGATTGTGATTAATTACATATAATTCATTTTTTATAGTTAACTGTTAACAGAAAGCATTTATATTTTAGCTTTACTAGTTTGAAATCAGTATGGTTCATTTGTCATCTTTATTTTTATAACTCCAAATCTCAATTCTATCTCCTAGTCTCTCTCCTGAGCTCTAGTGCCCCATCACAATATAGCTGGACAATTTGAAGTAGATACCTTATTAGAATTTAAAATTCACAAAACAGAACTTCTAATCTTTGTCCCTAGCCTAATTCTATACCTTTTCAGAACTACCTTTTTTGACAATATCTCTTTTTCAGTTACTGAGCCTACAATTCTGAAGTCATTCTTCACTTTTTTCTCCCTCAATTATTTCCTTTTCTCCACTGAACTAGTCACTCCTTTACCTAATGACCTCATTGTCTCTTAAAAAAAAAGTATTGATGTCTTTCCTTCATCACCTACATTTCCCAATTGTCCTTCTTCCTCTCAGAGAGCCAAAATCTCTAACAAAATTTCTTTAAAAACAAATTCAAAACTGTTCAGCCAATTAACACATCAGCTAAATCAGACATTTTATAGATTATTCCTCACCAGAATACTCCCCACACTGATGAAATCTCCACAAAATCTTTGTGGATATATATGTGTGTGTGTGTGTGTGTGTGTGTGTAAATATGTACATTTATATATGTGTGTATATTTATATGTAGGCTCTTCTAGTAATTTAAATTCTTTTAGAGAAGGGACTATTTTGCCTTTTTCTTCATAACTCTGGTATCTAGCACAGTTCCTGGAAAATGGTACACATTTAACAAATGTTAAAGAACAACTTGAATTGTGCTTCATTTCATTTTTGTTATCATAGTCATTTTGAACATTTTTGATTATTTTTCTTTGCCTTTAGTTCATATGTCTTATAATCATAGAATTATAGATTTAGAGCTGGAAAAGTTCTGAATATTCACTTGATAGAACTTCTGGTTCCAAAATGGAGAGTGAAGAGGCAACAACTTGCCTAATCTTTCCCCAAATCCCCTACAAACTACTTTAAAAAAAAAAAAGGTTCATTTACCAAATTTTGTAGCAGCAAAGCACTTTTTGAACCCTCCAAACCTTGGATAATCAGCATAAAAAGGTTTATCTTTCTGGGGTGGAAGGGGAGAGCAGTCTGGAGCAGTCATCTTCCCAGCATAAAGGCCTCAACTCTAAAGTAGCAGGCTTGCCCCCAGAAATGGCCAGTACAAGGGCTTTTAACCAGACTTGAGCTCCAGCCAGACCCTGTCCTCAAAGTTCTCAACCAGCCAGAAACTGCCATCAAGGCCCTGTCCTCCTTAAAGTTCAGCAGAGAGGCTACCAATGAGGCTTTGTCCCAAATAAAGGACAGTTGAGACCTCAACCAGACCTAAGTCTACAGCAGGGCCCCAGCCCCTAGTGCAAGGTCCCTAGCCATCCCTGCTCTATGATACATGCCAGCAGCAAGGTCAACTTTAGTGGGTAGCAAGAAGTAAGGCCTCAACCCTGGTAAACTTCAGAAGGAAGACCACAACCAGGTTCAATCTTAGAGGCCCAGCTCCCAGGAAATTTAAACAAGGAAATCTTGATTCTACCCCTGCTTCCTAAAGGACCTGACTCAAGGGCAGGCCTTGGAAACTGCCCCCCCCCCCCCCAATACAAGCCAATATGGAGATGCCACTGCTAGCTACAAGGACCCTCAACTGTTATGAGGCAGCAATGAGACCCTCCCACTGCTCAAACAAGAAGCAAGTTCCAATAGAGTCATCCCTCACTATATCATGGTTCACCTACCGTGGCTTCACTGTATGGCGAGTTTTAAAAAATAAATATCTAATTCTGTAGCACGGAGGTTTTGCCATATCGTGGAATTTTGAGGATGAATACAGTAATATAACAATGGGAATGTAGTATGTCATTACTGCTTGTGCAAATTTGCCAACGTGAGATTGTACGTGAGATTGTACATGGCACACTATTGGCTGAGAGAATGGAAGGTGACCAACCATAGTGCTGTATTCTGTATCCTGGGCGCTGATTGGCTCAGTGACTCTAGCATCAGTCTGTTTACTCTCCCTCACTGTACCGAAACATTAGCATCTCTCCTCCTTCACTTCACAGGGATGTTTGATCTCTGTATGTAGTATTGCTCTGCGGTGTTGCATTTTTGTGAATTTTTCATAAAAGTTTGAATTTATTTCAAGTCCTATCACAGGGTCTCTGGAACTTAATTCGCTTGATAGGTGAGGGATCTCTGTACTGTGCAAGCCCCTTAGTGAGAGCCTCCCCCCCCACCCCCAATATAAACAAGCAGGTAGATCCTGAGGCTTGTGTAAATTAGAAGCAAAGCCCTCAGTCCCACAAGAAAAAACTCAAGACTATGCTTTCTGAAATCCAGGGAGAGGGCCCAACTTTAATATGTAGTAATAGTTACATAATAAACTGGAAAATAATAAAAAAGAGAATGAATATAATAAAAATAACAAGTTTGCCTAAACTAATCTCCTCATTCAGTGCCAAACCAATCAAACTATATAAAAATTATTTTACATCTAGGGAAAATGATAAAATTTGGAAGAACAAAAATCAAGAGAATCAATGAAAAAGAGAAGATAGCCAAACAGTATCAGATCTCAAACTATTACAAAGTGATAATGATCAAAACAATCTTGCACTGACTAAGAAATAGAGTGATAGATGAATGGAATGATAGATACATAATACCTAGTAATAAATGACCATAGCAATTTAGTGTTTGACAAAGCAAAATATCTAATCTTTTGGGACATTATTTGGCAAAGCTATTGGGAAAATTAGAAAAAAGTATGGAAAAGACTGGAGATAGACCACCAACTCATTATAAATCATGACAATATATGATCAAATATGAGAGAAAGAACATTTTTGGATATAAAAGATAATTTTGGTCATATTAAATTTAAAGGTTTATACAAACAAAAATAATGCAACCAAGATTAGAGGAAAGTAGAAAGGTGGAGAGAAATTTCAGCAACTACATCTGATAAAGCTATTTTCTCAAATAGAGAACCAAATCAAATTAATAAAAATGTAAGTTTTTTATCCAATTGATAAATGGTCAAGGGAATTATGCCCAAAGGACTCTAGTATTCTAAAATTGTGTCTTGTTTGGTCATAAATTCTTCCTTTATCTATAAGTCTGACAGGTAAACATTTCCATGTTCCCCTAATTTGTTTATGGTGTCACCCTTTACTTTTCATTCCAATATCCATTTTTAATTTATCCTGATGCATTGAGTGAGATGTTGGTCTTATTCTAGTTTCTATTATACTACTTTGTAGTTTTCCTAGCAGATTTTGTCAAATAGTGAAAAATTTCCCCCAAATTAGAGCTTGGGGGTTTAATTGCTATGGACATTAACTGCTATGGGGAAAGGAACAGACATTTATATGGAGTCTTCTATGTTCTAGGCATCATATCTTTTACAAATAGTATCTCATTTAATCTTCATAACCATAGGGTACTTTTATTATCTTCATTTTATAGTTGAGGAAACTGAGGAAAAAAAGAAGTTATTTGATATGCCAAGGGTTACACAACTAATAAGTATCTGGGACATAAAATGAACTTAGTACTTCCTGGGGCTCGTTCTCTCTCTCTCTCTCTCTCTCTCTCTCTCTCTCTCTCTCTCTCTCTCTCTCTCTCTCTCTCTTTCTCTCTCTCTCTCTCTCTCTCTTTCTCTCTCTCTTTCTTTCTCTCTCTCTCTTTCTCTCTCTCTCTTTAATTTTAAAAATTATATACTTAGTAACCAACAATAAATAAACAACAAATAAATGCACAAAACATCATGTGAAAATCCCAACTTTACATTATTTACAATGTTTAAAATATGTAAATTATATATGTGTACTAATAAAGACAACCTCTGCTTTTGAGTTATCTTTGGATTTGTTTGATTTTGATATTTTTTCTCTTGATATTATGGCTGCTATTTTTAAAATGCAATCATAGTTTCATTCAAATGTTTCAATTCAATTGTTGAAATTCAATTGTTGAATTCAAATGTTGAAATCCTCAGATCCAACCTTAAAAACATAGTAATTTCACTGGACACCAAAAACCTTAAAGAATAAAAGGATATTCTTACAAAAAAAATTATTCTTTTTTCTTTTTATATCTTCACATATTTCTTGTTTTATTTATGTTTCCAGTGTTTGTCATTTCTGATACCATAATACAGAATCCATCACATTCAAATATCCTCATCTATTCAGCTATTTCTCTCAATCACTGCATTTCTGTTATTTCTAGTTATTTTGCAATTACAAACAAAGCATCCATGAATATTTTCATTCATACATAGTTTTTTACCTCAATAATGCTTTTAGAGCACAATCCTAGTAATGGATCCCTAACTCAATGAGCATGAACAGTTTTATAAATCTTAATGTATATTTCCATCTTATTTTCTAAAAATACAATTCATAGCTGCTCTAGCAATGTAATAGTAAGCCTGCTTCTCCATGTTTCTATCAGTGTTTAATTTGATCAACAACTCATTCAGTTCTCAGTTAACCTACATTAACTGGACCATATTTAGTTAAATTGAATCTTAATCTGCAAACAAAATCTTTTGCCAGGACCATACTCTTTTCTAGACCCCTTTATTTTGTTAAATGTTTACTTTCATATTTTACTATTATTATTATTTATTATATAATTGTATATAATCACTAATATAATTAATGATTATATAATTATTATTTATAATTATTCTTATCTTTGTTGGATATGCTATTCTTGATTGTAAGATCAGTTCTTTTCTCTATGAAATATTATGTTCCATGTCCTGAGTTCTTTTAATTTTGGGGCTACTAAGTCTCCTGTTATTCTGACAATAGCTCCATAGTATTTACATTATTTTTTTCTTGTTGTTTATAGTATTTTCTCTTTAATCTGGGAGCAATGAAATTTAGCAATGATATTTCTATATATTTTCATCTTTGGTGGTGATCTCCTGATTCTTTTGATTTCTATTTTTCCTTCTGACTGTATAATTTCTGAGCAATTTTCCTTGATTTCTTTGCCACGGTGTTTAAACATTCCCCCCCCCACCCCCCTTGGGACTCCAATTATTTTTATATTCTTTTCTTGTTCTATTTTTTAGGAAATTTTTTATGATTAGATGATTCATATTATCTTCTATTATCTTTATTCTTTTGATTTTGCTCTACTATTCCTTGTTGTATTAGGAAATTGTTAGTTTCCCTTGTTTATAGTTCTTAGCAGATTATTTTCTTCTGTGAAATTGGGATTTCTTTTTCCACTTGGTGAAATTTTTTCATAATTTTCTTGGTATTCATGAATTTATTTTACTTCTTTATCTGGAATGAGGTTGTTTAAGTAGTATATTTCCTCTTTTGTTAATCTTGGTAGTTTACATGTTTGTAAGTATTTAACTATTTTACTTGGATGAACAGATTTATTGGCAAATAGTTGGCAAAAATAACTTCTAAGAATTGCTTCCTAGAATTTTTTCTTCATTGGGTGAGATTCTACTTTTTACATTTTGGATACTGGTAATTTGGTTTTCTTTTTTAAAATTTTGTTTACTAATGACTTAAGTATTTTATTTATTTTTAAATCAAATCCTTGTCTTATGTATTAGCTTAATGGTTTCCTTACTTTTAATTGTAGTAATCTGTCCTTCATTTTCATTTTTTACAATTTGTTTTTTAGTAATTTTTTTGTTGTTGTATCCCCAATTCATTGGCTTTTTCTTTATTTTATTCATGTAAACATTTATATATATGAATTTCCTCATAAATACAATTTTGGCTGAATTCCATATATTTTATCCTCATTATAATTTTCGTTTAAAGAAATTTTTGATTGTTTCTATGATTTGCTCTGCCTCATTCATTCTTTAGTATTATTTTATTCAGTTTTCAATTAATTTTTAGTCATTCTTTCTGCTTCCCTTTGTGAAAGGAATATTACAACTGAAGAAAAGGTGTTTTCTTTCCATTTAGTTTTTTTCCAGAGGTCTATCATATCTAGCTTGTCTAAAGTTCTGTTTACTTCCTTTACTTATTGACTTCTGAGAAGGAAAGTTGAGGTCTCTCTCTAGTTCTATTTTATTATCTATTTCCTCCAGCAACTTACGGAACTTTTCATTTGGAATCTAGATTCTTTACCATTAGGCACATATATGTTAAATATGATATTGTTTCATTTTCTATGGGACCTTGTATCAAGATGTAATTTCATTCCTTATCTCTTTTGCTTTGTTTGAGAACATAATTGCTACTCCTTTTATGACTTTAGCTGAGGCATAATACATTCTCTTTTAGTCTATTACCTTTATTCTTATGTTTCTTGTAGATAGCACATTGTGGGATTCTGGTTTTTAATCCACTGTTATCCTTTTCCATTTTGGGGGTCAGTTAATCCCATTCATATTCAAAGCTATGATTATTAATTGTGTTTTTCCTCCATCCTATTTCCCTTCATTTCTCCTTCTCTTTCTCTTCTTTTAGCCTTTCCCTGTTGATTGATGTTTCATTTTCAATAACCCTCTCTGCAAGTTTGTCCATCTTTTTGTCCATTCACAACTTCCTTCACTTAACCCATCTAGCCTCCAACTTCCCTATAAGATAAGATAAGTTTCTATGGCTGAGTGAGTGTATTATTCCCACTTTCAGCTAATTCTGATGAGAATAAGGTTCAAGCATAGCCCATGTTCTTCACTGTCTTTCCTCATAGGTATCTTTTCATGTCAGATGGTTTATCCCTTAATATCTCTCTTTTTCTCCTCACCCCAGGTGTTCCTCTTTCTCACCTCCTGGTTATTTATTTGTTTTAGATGGGACACCATCTTATTCAGCTTCCTCCCTTCTTTCTTTCTTTCTACTTATATAATTTTCCTGTGTTCTAATAGTGATAAAGTTCTTCAGTACCTTAAGTGCTTTAGGTATCTGGCATACTTTAAGTCCCTTGAGTATCTCAAATATCATTTATACCTTAATTATTTTAATTAACACCTTCCCATATATGAATGTAGTAATTTCTACGGTATTGAAATCCTTAAGATTTCATGTTACCTTTTTATGCCTCTCTTGAGTGCTAATTTTCTCTTTGACTTTTCAGTTTTTTGTTTTTTTTTTTTTGGTCAGGCAAGTCTTAAATTCCTTTATTCCATTGAACATCATTTTTTCCTATGGAGAATTATGCTCAGCTTTTCTGGGTACATAATTCCTGCTTATAGTCCTAGATCATTTATCTTTTGGAATATTAGATTTGATGCTTTCTGATATTTTAATTTAGAAGCTTCTTGATCCTATATAATCCAAACTGTGGATCCATGATGTTTGAATTGTTTCCTTCTGGATGTTTGGAATACTTTTTCCTTGGTCTGGGGGTTTTGGAATTTGACTATATAATATTCATTTTTTGAGTCATTTTCAGGGGGTGATTAGTTGATTCTCTGAGTTTCTATTTTACCCTTGTACAAGGATATTAGGGCAGTTTTCCCTTATGATTATTTGTAATACAATGTCCAGGTTCTTTCTGTGGTCTTGCTTTTCAGGTATTTAGTTAATCAAATCAGTTATCTCTTCTGGATCTATTTTTTCAGATTAATCATTTTTCCAGTGAGTTGTTTTAGATTTTCTTCTATTTTTTCAGTCTTTTTTATTTTAGCTTATTGTTTCTTAATATCTTAACAGATTCATTAGTTTATATTTGTCCAATTTTAATTTTAAGAAATTATTTTCTTCCTTGAGCTTTTGTGTTTCCTTTTCAAATTGCTGATGCCTACTCTTTAAAGAGTGGTTGTGTGTGTGTGTGTGTGTGCGCACACCGCCCTTTTCATTTGGTCTTTTATATCCCTTAAGAGGTTTTCTTCAATGTATTTCTTCATCTCTATATCTTTTTGGCCTCTTTTACTTTTCAGGGAGTTGATTTCTTCAGTGAATTTTCCCCTAGCTACTGAGTTTTTCTGTCAATTCTCTTATTTGATTTTTAAAATTATTTTTAAGTTCTTAGAGGTTCTTTTGGGTCCTGATATCCTTTCAGGCTTTTCTTTAATACCCCACATATGTTTCCTCTTAAGCCTTGTTGTCCTCTTCTGAGCTCAAAATTTCATCTTCCATATTACTAAAGTTACTTTCTATTTTCAGGATTTCTTTTTTGCTAATTTTTCTAGTTATTTCCACCCTACTTCCCAATTATGTTTTCTATTTATTGGGGTTCTTCTCTGTTTCTGAGGTAGAGGGACTAATGTCATTCCTTCATCCTTTCCCTCTCTGTCTTCTATACCTATGTTGAGTGGCTCTGTCTGGGCTCCTTCTTATTCTACAGCATCATTGCCTCTTGCTAAATAGCAGTATATTGGGCTGGTCCAAGTTTTAGATACTGTGCTGCCTTGGAGACTCTGTCTTCTTAATGCAGTGAGGAAGCTTCCTCCTGCTTTCCTCCATTTTGAGGTGATTTGTGTGTGTGTGTATGTGTGTGTGTGTGTGTGTGTGTGTG
Organism: Monodelphis domestica; assembly: GCF_027887165.1. Lineage (NCBI taxonomy): Eukaryota > Metazoa > Chordata > Mammalia > Didelphimorphia > Didelphidae > Monodelphis > Monodelphis domestica. The sequence goes on along the minus strand of NC_077227.1, from coordinate 579,961,874 downwards.
TGTGTGTGTGTGTGTGTATTTAGGGATTAGAGTAATGGAGCATCCGGTACCCTACCATTTTACCTTCTAGCAGTGTTCCATAGCATTTTTTTATATGGGCAAACCAACCTGTGTGGTTCTGTGCCAGTGTTTCCCATGTCTCACAATCCATACCACAATTCTTCAGAGAGACCTTGAGAGTATACTTCTATTGCATCTTTGAACCTCCATTTGAATGTTTGTCTTCTGGGGAAATGTACCTTTGGCATTCAAATTATATGGCCAGACCATCATAATTCCTCTCTGAGTGGTAGAGTTTATTTACTTATTTATTTGCTTGTTTATTTAAGCCTCAGTCACTTTATTTGTTTATTTTAATTTATTTTAAGATATTTTTCCATGTTTACATGATTCATTTTCTTTCCCTCCCCTCTTCCCTACAACCTCTCTGAGATGACAAACATTTTCACTGGATTACACATATGTTTCACTTGATACCTATTTCTATATTATTCATTTTTGCAACAGAACAATCTTTTAAGACTAAAATCCTAAATCATTTAACCATATAAACAAATGATAAGGCATATGTTTTTCTTTTGCCTTTCTACTCCCATGGTTCATTCTGTCAATGTGGATGGCATTTTTTTCTCATAAGTCCTTTAGAAGTCCTGGATTGTCGCATTACTACTAGTAGCAAAGTACATTACATTAGATTGTTCCACAATGTTTCCTTTTCTGTGCACAATGTTCGCTTGTTTCTGCTCATTTCATTCTGCATAAGTTCACTGAGGTTCTCCCAGTCTATGTAGAAATCCTCCAGATCATCATTCCTTTCAGCACAATATTATTCCATCATGATCAGATATCGCAATTTGTTCATTTATTCTCCAATCAAGGGATACCCATTCAATTTCCAATTTTTTTTGCCACCACAAAGATTGCAGTTATGAATATTTTCATACAACCCTTTTTTATTATCTCTTTGGGGCATAAACCTAGTAGTGATACTGCTAGATCAAAGGGTATTCAGCCTCTTAAAGTCCTTTGGGCATAATTCCTAATTAACTTCCAGAATGGTTGGATTAATTCACAACTCTACCAACAGTGCATTAGTGTCCTAATTTTGCCACATCCCCTCCAACACTTATTGTTTTCTTTTACTGTCATATTGACCACTCTGCTAGGTATGAGGTATCAGTATTGTTTTTATTTGCATTTCTTTAATCAGGAGGAATTTAGAACAATTTTTCATGTGAATATGTACAGTTTTGATTTATTTTTTGTCTGAAAACTGCCTATTCATATTCTTTGTCCATTTATCAATTGGGGAATGATTTGATTTCTTGTACTTATGACTTAGTTCCTTATATAGTTGGGAAATTAGACCTTTGTCAGAGAATTTTGTATAAAAATATTTTTCCCAGTTTGTTGTTTCCCTTCTAATTTTGGCTGCCCCTGGTTTTCTTTATACAAAAACTTTTTAAATTAATGTAATCAAAATTATTCTTTTTTTTTTGTAATGTTTTCTATTTCTTGCCTGGTCTTAAATCCCTTCCTTTTCATAGATGTGACAAATATGCTATTCTATATTTGCCTAATTTATATATGATTTCACTCTTTATATTTAAGTAATTTATCCATTTTTAATTTATCTTCGTATAGGGTATGAGATGTTGATCTAAAACTATTTTTTCCCATACTGTTTTCTAATTTTCACAGAAGTTTTTGTCAAATAGTGAGTTCTTGTTCCAAAACCTGGGATCTTTGGGTTTATGAAATACTAGCTTGCTGATGTCATTTACCCTCAGTCGATTCCATTGATGCATCCTTCTATCTCTTAGCCTGTACCATATTACTTTGATGATGACTGCTTTGTAGTACAGTGTAAGATCTGGTACTGCTAGGCCCCATCCTTTACATTATTTTTTTATTAGTTCCCTTGTTATTCTTGGTCTTTTGTTCTTCCAGATGAACTTGGTTATAATTTTTTCTCATCCTCATCATATAAAAAATTTTTCTGGTACTTTAATAGGTATGACACTGAATAAATAAATTAGTTTAGGTAGGATTGTCATTTTTTTTTAAATATCAGCTCATCCTAACCTGCTTTGTAGTTGTGTTAATATAATTCCTCAGTTCATCTTGGCAGAATGACTCACAAATAGAGTGTCTAGAGTGATTTTAAATGGAGTTTCTCTTTCTAACTCTTGCTGCTGATTTTTGTTAGAAATTTGTAAAATGCTAATGATTCATGTGGATTTATTTTGTATCTTGCAACTTTGCTGAAATTACTATTTCTAATAGCTATTAGATGATTTTCTAGAATTCTCTAAATATATCAGCATATCATCTGCAAAGACTGATAGTTTGGTTTCCTCATTGTCTACTTTAATCACTTATATTTATTTTTCTTCTCTAATTACTACTCCTAGCATTTCTAAAATAATATTAAATAATATTGGTCATAATGGGCATTTTTGCTTCACTCCTGATCTTATTGGGAAGGCTTCTAACTTATCCTCATTGCAGATGATACTTGCGGATGGTTTTAAATAAATACTATTTATTATTTTGAGGAAAGGCCCTTCTATTTCTATACCCTCTAATGTTTTTAATAGGAATGGGTGTTGTATTTTGCCAGAGGCTTTTTCTGCATCTATTGATATGATAATGTGTTTTCTGTTGGTTTGATTAGTGATATGGTCAATTAAGTGGATGGTTTTCCTAATATTAAACCATCCTTGAATTCCTGGCATAAATTGTACCTGTTCATAGTGAATAATCCTTGTGATGAATTGCCGTAGTCTCTTTGCTAGTATTTTATTTAATATTTTTGCATATATGTTCTTTAAGGAGATTGGTCTATAGTTTTCTTTCTCTGTTTTTGCTTGTGGTAAGGTTTAGATCCCTGGCAGGTCAGCATGAGAAAAGACTTCTATATCTGGACCTTTTCTTGGCAGGTGATCTTCAGAATCTTCCTAGGATAATTCAAATGTGAGTGGATCAATTTTCTGACCTGATGCTGGAATACTGTCCAGGTTTCACAGATATACAATAATTGGTTCAGCATAATGCCTCTGTACTTTGATAGGCAGCCTAATAACGCTTCTCTCCCATAAATACAGAGACTTGCTCAAGATAAAACATAGTAAATGACAGAAATTGAGTTTGAGTCTAAATCTTCTGACATGACATTTAAAGTGAGTTCATCTAAATCATATCAATCTTTTCCATGTTTCTCTGACATTTTTCATTTCATATATCACTTCTTGGTAATCTTTTTCCAAATGTTGAACACATAATTTGGTTCTAGTTCTTTGCTGTTCTACATAGTGCTTCTATTTATATTTAATATATATGGAATCTTTATTTTAGTATTTCATTTTGACCACCTTTGGAAGTAGTAGTAGATCACTGGAACAAAGACTCTAATGACTCTCAGCAGCAGGGCATTTCCATCTTAGGTGATGTTCAGCAAATTCTTGCTATATTAGTAATAATTTGGAAATTTCCTCACTTAATTATTAGTAATTTTTTATTTCTTCTCTTTAAATCATTTTTCATTTACTTTGACACTTGCCTCTTGGGAAAATATTTCTTATTTTTATAGATTAGATTTATTAAACATCATGTATTTTTCAAGTCATAATTTTGCCAGAGAACTTTGAAGTAAAGTTTTCCCATCAATAATTTTTATTCTTCTGGATATATTTATTTTTCCTATACTATGACATTTAAATTTTACAATAACTGCCTAATTTTGCTATTTATAATCTCTTGTTTCATATATAGGTATTAATTTTGTTTATTTTTTCTTGAATTTTTATACACTTTACATTTAACTCATGCATTCATTGGAATTAATTGGGCTATGTAGTTCAAGATACTTATTTAAACCTATTTTGCGTCTACTATGCCATAGAAACCATACTTTTCAGAATGAAAACTCTTTTCACCTCTGGATCACTTCTTACATTGGAAGTAATCTCTAGTTTCTCAGTCTCTCCTTCTGACTGGGCAGTTCATCCTACAACCTCAGCTATTCCCAATTAATGGATACCCCTTCACTTTCCAAATATCTCTCCCACCACCACCTAAAAAGAGCTGCTAGAAAGAGTTCTAGAATATCAAGGCAGTTTTCCTTGATGATTTCTTGAAAGATGATGTCTAGGCTCTTTTTGTTTGTGTGTGTGTTTATGACTTTTTAGGTAGTCTAATAATTCTTAAATTATTTCTCCTGGATTAATTTTCCAAGTTAGTTGTTTTCCCCATGAAATAGTTCACATTTTCTATTTTTTTCTTTCTTTTGACTTTGTTGGATTGTTTCTGGATATCTCATGAGGTCATTAGCTTCCACTTGCCCAATTCTAATTTTTAGGACATGTATTTCTTGAGTGAACTTTTATATCTCTTTTTCCATTTGGCTAATCCTACTTTATAAAGAGGTCTTTTCTTCAAGGAATTTTTGAACTTCTTTTTCCAAAGGGCCAATTTTGTCTTTCAAGTTTTTCTCCTCAGTGCATTTTTGCATATATTTTTCCATTTGGACAATTCTGCTTTTTAAGAAGTTCTTTGTATTTTTGTGCTTCTCTTACCAAATAGCCTATTCTTTTTTTTTTAAGGTATTACTTTCTTCAGTATTTTTCATGCCCCTTTTACTAATTGTTTGACTCTTTAAATAGTTTTTCTGTAACACTATTACTTCTTTTCCCAATTTTTCTTCTCTCTCTCTTAATTGATTTTTTAAATTCTTTTTGAATTCCTATATTAATTCTTTTTGGACTTGAGAGAAATTCACATTGTTCATGGAGACTTTGAATGAAGAATTATTGACTCTGTTGTCTTATTCTGAGTCTGAGTCTACCCTGTCACCAAACGTTATAGGTTAAAATTTTTTGCTGATGTTGTTTGCACATTTTCTTGCTTTTTTTTTGCTTAAAAAACATTAAAATTGGCCTCTGTAACTATGGTAAAGAGAGCATTCTTTCAAGCTTCAGGTTCTTTGTGCAGCTACCTTAAGAGCTGTCACTGGGCAGTGTATCTGCTTTCAGTTCTTCCATGGTGGTATGATATAAGGAGAAGTGAGTTCATTACTCTCCCAGAATGTGCTCTGATTTGTGTATAATCCCCAATTACTCCTTTACCCCTTGGGACTGTGACCATGATCCCTCAATCCCCTGTGGTTCCAAGTGCTGGTGTGCGCTGATGCTCCTCCTCACCCTGTGACTGCACCCCTGGATCAGATCCTGATTCTGCATATGGGCAACACAACAAGAGCCTTGAACCCAGAATTAGCAAAGAGAATGCTGTAATGTCCTTCTGAGCAGTTGTCTGAGTCCCATTATTGACAGTGGATGAGAGTTCTTGGCTGCTGCTTCTGTTGGGCTCAAGGCCAGTTGACTAAGTCAGGACTGCCTTGGAGAGCTGCTCTCCATTTACCCACTCCCCACTCCTCTGCACTAGATCCCTAGTGCCAGCATTTTAAGTTATTTTGGGCTGAGAAAGTACTTCATTTTGTGTCTTTATGGATTATGCTACTCTTAGAATTTATTCTGAGGTATTATATCATTGCTTTGTGAAGGGTAAGTAGGTAGAAATCTGATGGGTTCCTCTATCTTCTCTGCCATCTTGGTTCTGTCCCCTCCTTCAAAGTTTTTAATCACTTTCACTAGAACAATATAAAGACTCCTTGGTGGTTTTATGGTATAGTACTAAATTTATAAATTTATTCCTAAAGTATCAACATTTTTGTGAATTTACAGATATAGAAGAAATGGAAATCTTCATAATTTTAAAAAAAGTTTTTATTCTCATGGAATATTTTGTAATTGTATTTCTGTTAGCACTGTTTGCCCCTTGATATTATGACTCTCAGATATTCTTTGAACATTTTAGTAACTTTGAATGGAATTTTCCTTGTTTTTTAGCCTGTATTTTATTACTAAATTAAACATGCTGTTGCCGTTTATTTATTTTGCATTCTTTCACTTTAATGAACCATAATTGTTTTGCTTTATTTGCTTTTTTATGAATTTTTCTAAGTGAACTCTCAAGACATCATTAAATAGGAATTGTTTGGCCTCTTCTCTAGGAATGTTTATGACTTAATTTCTTTCTTTTGTTTCAATGATATTACTATCCTTTTTAGAATTGTCAAACAACATAGAGAAAATAGGGAACATCACTGCTTTACTTTTTTTTTTCCACTTAAACATTATTTTATTTAGTCATTTTCAAACATTATTCATTGGAAACAAAGATCATTTTCTTTTTCTCCCCCGCCTCCCGCCACCCCTCCCATACCGACACATGATTCTACTGGGTATCACATGTGTCCTTGATCTGAACCCATTTCCATGTTGTTGGTATTTGCATTAGGGTGTTCATTTAAAGTCTCTCCTCAGTCATATCCCCTCAGCCCTTGTAGTCAAACAGTTGCCTTTCCTTGTTGTTTTTACTCCCACTGTTTGTCCTCTGCTTGTGGGTAGTGTTTTTTCTCCTAGATCCCTGTAGATTGTTCAGGGACATTGCATTGACACTAATGGAGAAATCCATTATGTTCAATTGTACCACAGTGTATCAGTCTCTGTGTACATTGTTCTCCTGGTTCTGCTCCTCTCACTCTGCATCACTTCCTGGAGGTTGTTCCAGTCTCCATGGAATTCCTCCACTTTATTATTCCTTTTAGCACAATAGTATTCCATCACCAACATATACCAAAATTTGTTTAGCCATTCCCCAATTGAAGGGCATCCCCTCATTTTCCAGTTTTTTGCCATCACAAAGAGCTCAGCTATGAATATTCTTGTACAAGTCTTTTTCCTTATTATCTCTTTGGGGTACAAACCCAGCAGTACTATGGCTGAATCAAAGGGCAGACAGTCTTTTAGTGCCCTTTCCAAATTGCTCTCCAGAATGATTGGATCAATTCACAACTCCACCAGCAATTCATTAATGTCCCTACTTTGCCACATCTTCTCCAGCATTCACCACTTTCCTTTGCTGTCATGTTAGCCAATCTGCTGGGTGTGAGGTGATACCTCAGAGTTGTTTTGATTTGCCTCTCTGTTTCATGTGCTTATTAATAGTTTTGATTTCTTTAACTGAAAACTGCCTATTCATGTCCCTTGCTCATTTATCAATTGGAGAATGGCTTGATTTTTTTGTACAATTGATTTAGCTCTTTGTAAATTTGAGTAATTAAACTTTTATCAGAGGTTTTTGTTATGAAGATTGTTTCCCAATTTGTTGCTTCCCTTCTGATTTTGGTTACATTGGTTTTGTTTGTACAAAAACTTTTTAATTTGACATAGTCAAAATTATTTATTTTACATTTTGTGACTCTTTCTAAGTCTTGCTTGGTTTTAAAATCTTTCCCTTCCCAAAGGTCTCATATCTATTCTGTGTACACCTAATTTACTTATAGTTTCCTTCTTTATGTTCAAGTCATTCACCCATTCTGAGTTTATCTTGGTGTAGGGTGTGAGGAGTTGATCCAATCCTAATCTCTCCCACACTGTCTTCCAGTTTTCCCAGCAGTTTTGCCAAATAGTGGATTTTTGTCCCAAAAGCTGGAGTCTTTGGGTTTGTCATAGACTGTCTTGCTGAGGTCATTTACCCCAAGTCTATTCCACTGATCCTCCTTTCTGTCTCTTAGCCAGTACTGAATTGTTTTGATGGCCACTGCTTTATATTGTAGTTTGAGATCTGGGACTGCAAGACCACCTTCCTTTGTATTTTTTTTCATTATTTCCCTGGATATCCTTGATTCTTTGTTCTTCCAAATGAACTTTGTTATGTTTTTGTTTTTTTTTTTCTAATTCAGTAAAACATTTTTTTGGAAGTTCAATGGGTATGACACTAAATAGATAGATCACTGTTTTACTTTTTAATTTAGTGGAAAATTGCATTTCTAGTTATAAGGGTAACAAAAGATTTACTCTTTTGATTTTAAATTTATACTTTAAATCATAATTTTAAAGCTACTTTCATATTTATTCTCTCTAATTTACTTGTTTTATCTTGTGGTATAAATAAATGTGCTTAGTCAAAGGGTTTTGGGGGGTATCTACTATTATTGTATACTTCGGGGATTTAAAAATACTCTTAGTTATGGTAATTACTTTCCTAATGTTGAATCATCCTTGTATATATGGTATGAATTCAACTTATTAATAGTGAATACCATGTTCATATGTGTTTACATTTTTTTCTATAGCCTTTTTATTGAGATAAAACTTTTTTATTAGTATTCATTAGCCACCTGAGTCTATATGTTTCAATTTCTGTTTTATCCTTCATTCATTTAGATATTATGACCATATTTGTCTCAGAATGGGTTTGAACATTTTCTACAATTTTTGAGAATAATTTAGTATTAAGTTCTTTAAACATGTAATCAAATTTATTATTAATTCCATCACGATCAGATTTGTTGTTTTTTTTTTTCAATTTGTGCATTGTGTGTGTGCATGTATGTATTACCCTCTCTTTCAAAGTGCCTCTATAGCTAGTTCATCTTAAAAATAATCTTTTCAAATTAAATAATCTGCTCATGTATATTCTTTATCTTGGCAAAGAAGCCTGAAACAGATCTTATTAAACCCGCTTCTATTTTTTTCTTCATTTTTTTCTTTAATACCTTGACATCTTTTGCTTTTTTGGAATATACACTCTCTTATGATTACATTTTCTTCTGTGATTGACTATTCACAATCCTAAAATTGTACTATGTTACTCAAAATGCTTTCCCTTCACATTTAAAGATTTTTTTTATTCATGTCAAATTTGTTGCTTGTTTTGGAAAATGAAGATTTCTTTAAACTGGAGGTGATCTATACATTTAATCAACCCATTTGTTGTTACCTTCATTAACAACATCAGAAGAGTTTTCCTATATTATTTTTGGCTTGTCAAATTATTCTGGGATATCTACAGTCTTTTAGCAATCTTTGTTGATCATCAAGGCCATGTACTGTCTTATTGTGAAAGTTTCCCTTGTCTTCCAAATTTTCCTTCACTTCAATAATTTCATGTTCTGATATTCTTGAAGAACACTGGTTTTGGAATCAGAGAATTTAGGTTAAAATCCTCTTTCTGCCACTTGATACCAGTTTGACTTCAAATAAGAGTGGATTTAACAGTCTCTATTTCTTAGGGAAATTACCCATTGTATATTGAGATGTTCCTGTCAGACTTAAATGGGTAAGGTAAAAATTTATTACCAAATAAGACATAGAAAACATAATGAAAATTGAAATAGGTAATTTTGATTACATCTAATTAAAAAGGCTTTGCACAAAAATAACCAATGCAACCAAGATTATAAGGGAAACAACAAATTAGGGGGAAATGTTGTAGTGTCTTTGACAAAGGCCTCATTCCTCAAATATGTAAAGGACTGAAAAAATATTATAAGAACACAAAACAATCCTCAATTTATAATTGCTCAAAAAGATAAGAACAGGCAATTCTCAGATGAAGAAATTAAAACTATCTATAGTCATATGAAAAAATGTTCCAAAATCACTATTGATTAGAGAAAAAAGGAAATCAAAATAACTCTGAGATATTACCTCACACCTATCAAAATGGGTATTATGACAGAAAAGGAAAATGATAAATGTTGAAGGGTATATGAGAAAATCAACACTTATAAACTGTGGGTGGAACTATGAACTGATATTTTGGAGAAATTGACATTTTGGAGAAAAATCTGGAACTATATCCAAAGGGTCATAACACTATGCATACTTTTTGACCCAACAAAACCCCTGTTGGGTCTGTATCCCAAAGAAATAATAGGGGAAAACGATCTACTTATGCAAAAATATTTTTAGTGACACTTTTTGGAGTGTCAGAATTAGAAAATGAGGAAGTGTCCATCAATTGGGGAATGATTGAACAAGTTGTGAAATAAAGTTTTAATGGAATACCATTGTACCAGATGACAAACAGAAGCAAAGAATAGTACATAAAGTAATAGAAATATTGTGTTGGTAATGCACTTTGAAGGACTTTATTATCAGCAAGACAAAGTCCCAAGATAACTCCAAGAGACTCATGATAAAAATACTATCCATCTCCAAAGAAGGAACTGTCAGAGTCTGATTCCATGTCATATTAAAACATTTCCTCCAGGAGTTTATTGTATTTATAATCTGTATCTTCTGTCGTAACATGGGAAATATGAAATATGTACTCCATGAAAGCACTGTTTAATCTATATTAGACTATTTACTGCCTTGAGGAGGGTTGTGGGTAGGAGTAAGAGAATCTGAATCACAAATTTTCAGAAAAAAATATTCAAAAATTGTTTCTACATGTAATTGAAAAAACTAAAGGAAAGTTTAAAAAATTCTTGTTCAGTGTGTTTTGGCTTGTGTTTGAAATCTTTCTCATTTTTTTTTTGAGATTTTTATTTTCTTACACAGTTTTATTTTAGCTTTTTTATATTTTCAATGACTTATATGAAATGACCCCTCTCACAGTTTGGTCTCACTGATGCACAGACCCTCAAGGTGAGTATTCTGGTTGTCTTTGGCTCCCTTCCCAGAGTGAACTTTAGAATGAAAGAAATGCTCCAGTTGCATTTTAATAACTGTTTTCTTTAATACCTATTTCCCTTCTAATTTAAGGCTCTGTACTGAGTCCTGAATTGTCTGCATTGTCAACTTTTTCTTCTCCAATCATTCTTACTTTCCTTAAACTGATTTTTTAGGTTCACTGTCAGCTACCTCTTGAGGGAGGATTTTCATCATTTTCCATAAATGACCCTGCTTAGTTTCTACTCCAGAACATCATGCCTGCTCCATCAGAAGCTCATGTCCTGAAATGTCACCATACAGTTTGTCTCAACTTTTGATATTCAACACCATCTCAGTTCTCTCAGTTGCTTCTCCTCTCTGTTTAGAGGCCTAGAGAGTGGATCTATGAACTTTTTCCAAAGCCTTTCTTTATAGGGGACTCAACTTTCCAGATAACTATTTTCCAGCAGTGTCTCTGCTTAGTTTTCATTCCAAGTACATCATGTCTAGTAACTGGTACTCCATGGTCGCCCTCCATCATCTTCTGATCTTTTTCAGTTTCCTTTTATGTACTGTCTTCCCCTGTGAGATTCTAAGCTCCTTCATACAGACATATAATATTTGTTTATTTATTTATTTATTTATTTATTTATTTATTTATTTATTTATTTATTTATATCTCTAAAGCTTAGCACAGAGCTTAATACATAGTAGGCTCTTAGTAAAGGTTTATTGGTTTTGAATATTGGATTTCAGTAGGCAAGACATGTCTCAACTAGAGTCACTGTCACAGGTTGAAAGGGCTATAAAATCCCTGTGGTCAAACTGAGTCACAAATCTATGAGTCTGCTTATAGTCATTACTCCTGGGCTTCTGTTGGTTGGAGCTGGGCTGGCTGAGTTTTCTGATAATTTTATCAGGTTTTTACTCTGTAGAGGATTTAAGTCTGTGTGTGTGTGTGTGTGTACATATATACTATTTCAGTTAAATGATTCCTTTTCTGAGGTTGTTAAGTTTGCTGAGTATTACTGAAATGAATTCCTCTGCCATATGCCTCTAAATTCTCTTCCTAAAGCATGAATCTTACCATTTACAACATCACTACCCCCCCATCAAGACTCTTATGTTTAAGTCCCTACATTGTCTCCCTTTTGTCTTGTGATAAAAATACAAGCTTTTGAGTTTTCATTATCTGACATTCTTTCATTATCTGACCTGAACCTACCATTCCAGATACTTTATTCCTTTCACATATCCTGTTCTAGCCAACTTGTTTTACTTTCTATTCAAGGAACTTGGCAACCTATCTTCTATACCTTTGTTTTTGCTTAGGATAATGGCTCCTGTGTTTTTCATGTACACTCAACACTGTCACCTGGAATCCTAGCTTCCTTCAAGGCTCAATACAATGTTAATCTACATGATGATTTTTTCTGTTCTTCTTGATTGTTCCTTTTGTCTTAAACTACTGGGTCTACGTATTTTATGTTTAGATATTATACTTTTTCAGCAGAATATAAATTCTATGATGGAGGGGCCATTAGATATTTTTATTGTGACTCTTCATCTCTAGGCTCTAGTACAGTGCCTAAGACATTAATGATTTTTTTTTTTATTGGATCCATCAACATTTTGGGATTTATAAATTGGACAGGGCTGAGGTAAAATGCTTCTGCCATCTCCTCAACTCTGAGAGTCTATGATTCTATGAATAGGTTTTTCAGGAAGGATGGGATATTTATAGCATCTTCTCTTCCATATGGAACATGAGAAAGAGGTGACTAGAGCCATCTTGTCATTTCCTCCTCATCATATCATCCAATCCAAAGGTTTCTCTAGTCTCCAGGAGTCTGACTTTTCCATGACTAGAAAGATGCCACATGAATTGGCTGATGAATCTTAGGCCAAATTTTCTGTGAACTCCCCAAACTCTAGGGTAGATCTATGTTTTTTTGTGTTGTATGAGTTCCATGTTGGGCAACCATGGGGAATAATAAGGGCTTTGGGGCAAGAACGGAGTGGTTCCTGAAATAATAGGAACTTCCTACAGTATTAGATATTTCTATCATGCTGAACCTCAATGATTAGATTCAGAGTGGAAGCTGGCTCTGACCTTTTGCTCAAGGGTGGAGGTATGCTAGTCAACATGATTAAGAAAATAAAATGTACTGTTTACGTTTAATATAAGGAAGACAATCTTTAATCTGATTCAATCATCCTATATGTAATTAATGATTAAACTATCTGACTAAATATATGACTAATTAGATATTGATGGATAAGTATCAAAGAAATAATTGCTTCCCTTCTGGAATCACCTTAAACTGAATACTATAGATTAGAAATAAATTAGAGGATAGGTCGATAAATCACTCATTTCTGATTGTACTCAGACTAGTTACTGACTGGATGACTAATGGATGGAATTATTATTTTTTTTCATTCTCATGTCCTGGATAAAATCATAGTTGTAGAATCCAAGAGCTGGAAGGGACGGAGAAGTCCAACCCTACCTGAACAGGAATTCCCTCTACAACATCTCTGACAAGTGGTCAGCCAGAAAATAGCAATGTTTCACTTGAACCTGGTCTGGTTACACTTACTTTGATGAGCTGATGAAATAGATTACAAGGGATGCAATGCTCAGTAGAAAGACAAGGATCATCTGAAAATACAAGTAGTAACAGGAAAATATCCAAGTTAATTTATGTTCTCTCTGTCTCTGTCTCTCTGTCTCTGTCTCTGTCTCTCTGTCTCTGTCTCTGTCTCTCTCTCTCTCTCTCTCTCTCTCTCTTTCCCTATATAGTGCTATCAACTTTTTAATTACTTAGACTTCTTAATTGTGAACAAAATTCTTATTGCTATTTTTCCTTATTCTGAAATATGAACACTCTGAACTTGGACAAGCCACGTGTTTTAATCTATTCCTTACCCTCTGCCTTAACTCATGCTTACTATATGTTTCTGTAACATGAGGATAATACTGTGATAATTTATCACTCAGGGTTGTGAGAATCCAATGAAATAAATGAAGCACAGGGTAAACATAAAAGCTGTAGATTGTTAATTATCATCAGTTAAGGTTTATTTCATGAATCATTGTTTGCATGAAGCAAAGTTTGCATAGTTTGCTGTTCCTGACTCTTAAGAGCTAATTGTTAATTTTTGAGTCTGAGGATTTTACACCTCAGAAAGTGGCACATGGTATAAATCAGGGTATGATTTATTGTTTTGTTCATTATCTAGACTTAAGAATGTGAAGGAGAAAATGTAAATAATGCAAATTCAACTTAAAAGAGTCTCATGTGTACATTATCTTTCCTCAGAAAGTTGGTTGTTAAACCCTTACCAGCACACCCTGGTTCCATGATTCATCTGTTAAAGGTAAGGAATAAGCAAAACATAAAAGGTAAGCTCTTTGACAGCATAGGCTATTTCATTTTGGTCCTTTTATTACCAGCATCTTGCACTGTATTTGACACACATGGGAAATTAGTAAGTGCTCACTGATTGATTGATTGATTAAAACCCATACATTACATTGGTATCCTAGTAATGTTCAGAGATGTGAACATTCTGCAGGTCCTCTCTACTAGCACTAGCTAACAATATCTTCCACTCATAGGGTACCTGGTTTTGTATGTTTTTATGTTTTGTACATGTCTATACACATGTTCCCCTCCCCCTCCCAATTTGGATTGTAAATTCCAGAGGGCAGGGACTATATTTTATTTGTTTGCTTGTTTTGCTTTTCTTTGTATCCCTAACACCCAGTACAATTGAGTGGCACACTGTACATGCTTAATAAATGTTCTCTGGAAGTCTAAGAAAGGGAAGTGCCTTGCATAAACTCCATATGGACTCCTATGAGAGAATGTGGACAACTATCACAGAAAATGAAAAAAACATGAATGGGTTTGTGATGAGTAAAAATCTCAAGAGGCAGAGTTCCTGGTATTAAAATAATTTATTAATAGACAAGTCAATTTAAATTAATGGCTCCATGATTTTCTTGGTAACCATAGACAATTCATCCAGAATTTTGAATCATTTAAATACAATTCTTAAAGCTCATTTATTCAGCCTTCTCCTGGTCAGCCCAAGGTATATTGAATTAGTGGATACCTAATTAGGAGGTGGGGTAATATTTTCAAGTCCCTTGCTGATCCTCTAATGATGATGGGGTGGGGGGGGGGGAGTCACATGCTTGAATTAATATCTTTGCTGATCTAGATGGAGGAATCAAGTTATGTCTAATTAAGTTAGACTTCCATCTTTCATCCTAATGGAGGAAATCAAGGCTATGTTCATGCCACCCTTAGACATGCTTAGTTGGAGACAGATCTGTTTGAGAGAAAGGATGAATCTTTGATTCTCAATATTAATTGTTGCCATTTTAGAAGCTGCTTTGTGGCAAGGAATTGGAGACCATTCCTATGACTGTTTGGAGAAAAGAATGAGAAAAATGTTTTTAAAATTCTATACAACAGAGTAATATTAGAAATAAACATGATACAGTATTAAGAATAAATATTCTCAGGCTGAAATCTGCATAACTGGAGGGAGAATTTCCATAGATATAATCACAAACACCCCATAATTTCAAGTTATTAATAATTCCATTATGATTGTCTTCATGTTCATTCTTAATTTTCATTCTATAAATATTATTTATCTTATTTTACCCATCTTTTTTAGATATTGGAGATTTAAGTGTCTCTAAGAGAAGTTACTTTACTGTTGTTATTAATATTATTAATCTTGAATTAGAATGTCCTCAATTCTGTATTCTACAAGCATATCCATGCTCTGAAGGCCATCTTGTCACCCTTTTTCCATGTGAAGTTTCCCTGATTACTCCATATCACAGAAAATTTTTTCTTCTTTGACCTATTATCAATAGTCTATAGCATTTTATGAGAAAGTTGTATTTGTTTTTTCCCCAATTTTTTATTACAGATGTTTGCCAAACCAAACAATACAAGCACTTCCACATACAAAGAAAAAGAAGATAGTACACAAATAAAACCACAAATTTCCTATATGTTTAGCTTTACTTTTCTTGATATCTACATTATAAATCTGTTCACAACTATCCCAGCCCCTCCCTGCCTTCCCTACATCTCAAAGGATACCACCAAGATGGCCAACATATAAATGAAGTCTTACATGTTTTATCTTTCTATTTTCTTTCTGGAAGTAACAGTTTATTTCTCTAGCATTAGTTCTGTAGCTGTATAATGTTTTCCTGATTTTTCTCATTTCTCGCTATTCATTTTCTCTTTCATTATCTTGTGTTGTTAATTCCATGTTTTATTTTTTAATCAGTCTGTTCATTTCTTATGGCACAATAGCGATCCATCAAGATCATATGTCACAAATTGTCCAGCTATTCCCCAATTAATGGACATCCACTGAGTTTCCAATTCATTGCCACCAAAAAGAGAAATGCTATAAATATTTTGGACCACATGGGTCCTCTTCCTCTTTCCCCAATATCCTTGGGAAACAAATCCAATGTATGGGAATACACAGTTTTACAGCTCTCAGTATAATTATAAATTGCTCTCCAAAATGGTTAGATCAAAGTATCCATTTTACATTTCACTCCATCTCTTGTTGACTCTTAAATTCCTCTCCTAATCATAAACCTGATAGACGGCATATTCCCTGTTCTACTAATTTATTTATGGTACCTCCTTTAAATATCTATAGATTGTGTATTCATTTTGATCTTATCTTAGGGAAATAGTGTAAGATATTGACCTATACCTAATTATTGCTAAACTAGTTTCCAGTTATTCTAGCAATTTTTCTAAATACTTATTTCTTACCCCCAAAACCTATATTTATTGTTTTGTCAAATACCAAATTACTATCTTTTACTACAGTTTGTTGTGTATCTGTTTTGTTCCACTGATCTATCTTTTTATTTCTTAGCAAGTACCAAATATTTTGATAATTATTACTTTATAATAAAATTTAAAATCTGATACTGATAGATCTCCTTTATCTTTTTATTTTTATTAATTCCTTTGATATTCTTGACCTTATATTATTCCAAATGAAATTTGTTATTTTTTTCTAATTTAATAAAAGAAAACTTTTTGGCAATTTAATTTGAATGACATTAAATAAGTAGACTAGTTAAGGTAGTATTGTCACTTTAATTATTTGGTTCTGCCCATTCATGAAAAATTAATATATTTCCAATTATTTATTTATTTTTAAACATTGTTTTTATTTGGTCAATTTCAAACATTATTCATTGAATACAAAAATCATTTTCTTTTCCTCCCTCCCCTCTTACCATCCCTCCCATAGTTGATGCTCAATTCCACTGGGTATCACATGTGTCCTTTATCCGAACCCATTTCCATGTTGTTGGTATTTGCACTAGGATGTTCATTTAGAGTCTACATCCCCAATCATATGCCCTCGAGAATGGTTGGATCAATTCACAACTCCACCAGCAATGAATTAGTGTCCCCACTTTGCCACATCCCCTCCAGCATTCATTACTTTCCATAGCTGTCATGTTAACCAATCTGCTAGGTGTGAGGTGATACCTCAGAGTTGTTTTGATTTGCCTCTCTCTGATTATCAGAGATTTAGAACCCTTTTGCATGTACTTAATAGTTTTGATTTCTTTGGCTGAAAACTGCCTATTCATGTCCCTTGCCCATTTATCAATTGGAGAATGGCTTGATTTTTTTTTGTACAATTGATTTAGCTCTTTGTAAATTTGAGTAATTAAACCTTTATCAGAGGTTTTTGTTATGAAGATTGTTTCCCAATTTGTTGCTTCCCTTCTGATTTTGGTTACATTGGTTTTGTTTGTACAAAACCTTTTTAATTTGATGTAGTCGAAATTATTTATTTTACATTTTGTGGCTCTTTCGAAGTCATGTTTGGTTTTAAAATCTTTCCCTTCCCAAAGGTCTGACATGTATACTATTCTGTGTTCACCTAATTTACTTATAGTTTCCTTCTTTATGTTCAAGTCATTCACCCATTCTGAGTTTATCTTGGTGTAGGGTGTGAGGAGTTGATCCAAATCTAAACTCTCCCACACTGTCTTCCAGTTTTCCCAGCAGTTTTGTCAAATAGTGGATTTTTGTCCCAAAAGCTGGGGTCTTTGGGTTTGTCATAGACTGTTTTGCTGAGGTTATTTACCCCAAGTCTATTCCATTGATCGTCCTTTCTGCCTCTTAGCCAGTACTGAATTGTTTTGATGGCCACTTCTTTATGATATAGTTTGAGATCTGGGACTGCAAGGCCACCTTCCTTTGTATTTTCTTTTTCATCATTTCCCTGGATATCCTTGATCTTTTGTTTTTCCAAATGAACTTTGTTATGTTTTTTTTCTAGTTCAGTAAAAATGTTTTTTATAAGTTCAATGGGTATAGCACTAAATAGATAGATACATTTGGGTAGGATGGTCATTTTTATTATATTAGTTTGTCCTACCCATGAGCAGTTAATGTTTTTCCAATTGCTCAAATCTAGTTTTAGTTGTGTGGAAAGTGTTTTGTAGTTGTGTTAATATAGTTCCTTTGTTTGTCTTGACAGATAGATTCCTAAGTATTTAATATTGTTTAAGGTGATTTTGAATGGAATTTCTCTTTCTAATTCTTGCTGCTGAGATGGGTTGGATATAGATAGAAAAGCTGATGACTTATGTGGGTTTATTTTGTATCCTGCAACTTTGCTAAAGTTGTTGATTATTTCCACTAGCTCTTTAGTTGATTCTCTAGGATTCTTTAGGTAGACCATCATATAATCTGCAAAGAGTGAATGGTTGGTCTCCTCCTTGCCAATTTTAATACCCTCAATTTCTTTTTCTTCTCTAATTGCTACTACTAGTGTTTCTAGTACAATATTGAATAATAAAGATGATGATAGGCATCCTTGTTTAACTCCTGAACTTATTGGGAATGCATCTAGTTTATCCACATTGCAGATGATGTTGGCTGATGGTTTTAGATAGATACTGTTTATTATTTTTAGGAAAGACCCTTCTATTCCTTTACTTTCTAGTGTTTTCAGTACAAATGGGTATTTTATTTTATTTTATTTTATTTAAATTTTAAACATTATTTTATTAGGTCATTTCCAAACATTATTTACTGGAAACAAAGATCATTTTCTCTTCTTCCCCTCCCCCCCTCCCACCACCTTTCCCTCTCCCATAGCTGATGCACGATTCCACTGGTTATCACATGTGTTCTTGACTCGAACCCATTTCCCTGTTGTTGGTATTTGCATTAGAGTGTTCATTTAGAGTCTCTCCTCAGTCATATCCCCTCAACCCCTGTAGTCAAGCAGTTGCTTTTCATTGGTGTTTTTACTCCCAGAGTTTGTCCTCTGCTTGTGGATAGTATTTTTTAGATCCCTGCAGATTGTTCAGGGACATAGCATTGCCACTAATGGAGAAGTCCATCACCTTCGATTGTACCACAATGTATCAGTCTCTGTGTACAATGTTTTCCTGGTTCTGCTCCTTTCACTCTGCATCACTTCCTGGAGGTTGTTCCAGTCTCCATGGAATTCCTCTACTTTATTATTCCTTTTAGCACAATAGTATTCCATCACCAACATATACCACAATTTGTTCAGCCATTCCCCAATTGATGGGCATCCCCTCGTTTTCCAATTTTGGGCCACCACAAAGAGTGCAGCTATGAATATTCTTGTACAAGTCTTTTTCCTTATTATCTCTTTGGGGTACAAACCCAGCAGTGCTATAGCTGGATCAAAGGGCAGAGAGTCTTTTATCACCCTTTGGGCATAGTTCCAAGCTGCCCTTAAGAATGGTTGGATCAATTCACAACTCCACCAGCAATGAATTAGTGTCCTCCCTTTGCCACATCCCCTCCAGCATTCATTACTTTCCATAGCTGTCATGTTAGCCAATCTGCTAGGTGTGAGGTGATACCTCAGAATTGTTTTGATTTGCATCTCTCTGATTATAAGAGATGTAGAGCACTTTTTCATGTGCTTAATTATAGTTTTGATTTCTTTGGCTGAGAACTGCCTGTTCATATCCCTTGCCCATTTATCAATTGGAGAAAGGCTTGATTTTTTTTTTGTACAATTGATTTAGCTCTTTGTAAATTTGAGTAATTAAACTTTTGTCAGAGGATTTTATGAAGATTGTTTCCCAATTTGTTGCTACCCTTCTGATTTTGGTTACATTGGTTTTGTTTGTACAAAAACTTTTTAATTTGATGTATTCCAGATTATTTATTTTGCATTTTGTAACTCTTTCTAATTCTTGCTTGGTTTTGAAGTCTTTCCCTTTCCAAAGGTCTGACATGTATACTATTCTGTGTTCACCTAATTTTCTTATAGTTTCCTTCTTTATGTTCAAGTCATTCACCCAATTTGAATTTATCTTGGTGTAGGGTGTGAAGTGTTGATCTAAACCTAATCTTTCCCACACTGTCCTCTAATTTTCCCAGCAGTTTTTATGAAATAGTGGATTTTTGTCCCAAAAGCTGGGATCTTTGGGATTGTCATATCCTGTCTTGCTGAGGTTGCTTGTCCCCAGTCTATTCCACTGATCCTCCTTTCTGTCTCTTAGCCAGTAACAAATTGTTTTGATGACCACTGCTTTATAATATAGTCTGAGATCTGGTACTGCAAGACCCCCTTCCTTTGTATTTTTTTTTCATTATTTCCCTGGATATCCTTGATCTTTTGTTCTTCCAAATGAACTTTGTTATGGTTTTTTCTAAATCAGTAAAAAATTTTTTTGGAAGTACCATGGGTATGGTACTAAATAGATAGATGAGTTTGGGTAGGATTGTCATTTTTATTATATTGGCTCGTCCTACCCATGAGCAGTTAATGTTCTTCCAATTGTTCAAGTCTAGTTTTAGTTGTGTGGAAAGTGTTTTGTAGTTGTGTTCATATAGTACCTTTGTTTGTCTTGACAGATAGATTCCTAAGTATTTTATATTGTCTAAGGTAATTTTGAATGGGATTTCTCTTTCTAGTTCTTGCTGCTGAGCTGTGTTGGAATTATATAGAAATGCTGATGACTTATGTGGGTTTATTTTGTATCCTGCAACTTTGCTAAAGTTGTTGATTATTTTGATTAGCTTTTTGTTTGAATCTCTAGGATTCTTTAAGTAGACCATCATGTCATCTGCAAAGAGTGATAATTTGGTCTCCTCCTTGCCTATTTTAATGCCTTCAATTTCTTTTTCTTCTCTAATTGCTACTGCTAGTGTTTCTAATACAATGTCAAATAATAGAGGTGATAATGGGCATCCTTGTTTCACTCCTGATCTTAATAGATTTAGTTTATCCCCATTGCAGATGATATTAGTTGATGGTTTTAGATATATACTGTTTATTATTTTTAGGAACGACCCTTCTATTCCTATGCTTTCTGGTGTTTTTAGTAGGAATGGGTGTTGCATTTTATCAAAGGCTTTTTCTGCATCTATTGAGATAATCATGTGGTTCTTGTTGGTTTGCTTGTTGATGTGATCAATTATGTGGATAGTTTTCCTAATATTGAACCAGCCCTGCACCCCTGGTATAAATCCTACTTGATCATGGTGGATGACCCTTCTGATCACTTGCTGGAGTCTTTTTGCTAGTATCCTATTTAAGATTTTTGCATCTATATTCATTAGGGAGATTGGTCTATAATTTTCTTTCTCTGTTTTTGTCCTTCCTGGTTTCGGAATTAGTACCATGTTTGTGTCATAAAAGGAGTTTGGTAGAACTCCCTCTTTGCTTATAATGTCAAATAGTTTTCATAGTATTGGGATTAACTGTTCTCTGAATGTTTGATAGAATTCACTGGTGAATCCTTCAGGCCCTGGGGATTTTTCCTTAGGAAGTTCTTTGATGGCATGTTGGATTTCTTTTTCTGATATGGGATTATTTAAGTAATCTATTTCTTCTTCTGTTAGTCTAGGCAATTTGTATTTTTGTAAATATTCATCCATATCACCTAGGTTGGTATATTTATTGCCATACAGTTGGGCAAAGTAGTTTTTAATGATTGCCTTAATTTCCTCTTCATCAGAGGTGATGTCTCCCTTTTCATCCTTGATGCTGTTAATTTGCCTTTCTTCTTTCCTTTTTTTAATTAGATTAACCAGTACTTTGTCTATTTTGTCTGTTTTTTTTTCAAAGTACCAGCTTCTAGTCTTGTTTATTAGCTCAATAGTTCTGTCACTTTCAATTTTATTAATTTCTCCCTTAATTTTTAGGATCTCTAGTTTGGTGTTCTTCTGGGGTTTTTAATTTGTTTGTTCTCAAGTTTTTTGATTTGCATTTCCAATTCCTTGATCTCTGTCCTCCCTAATTTGTTAATATATGCACTCAGGGATATGAATTTTCCTATAAGTACTGCCTTGGCTGCATCCCATAAGTTTTGATAGGATGTCTCGCCGTTGTCATTTTCTTCAAAGAAATTATTAATTGTTTCTATGATTTCTTCTTTAACTAACCAATTTTGGAATATCATTTTATTTGATTTCCAATTAATTTTTGATTTGGGTCTCCATGTACCCTTACCGATCAATATTTTTATTGCCTTGTTATCTGAAAAGGCTGCATTTATTATTTCTGCTTTTCTGCATTTGAGTGCCATGTTTCTGTGACCTAGTGTATGATCTATTTTTGTGAATGTGCCATGTGGTGCTGAAAAGAAGGTGTATTCCTTTTTGTCCCTATTTATTTTTCTCCATATGTCTATTAACTCTAATTTTTCTAAGATTTCATTCACCTCTTTTACCTCTTTCTTGTTTATTTTTTGGATTGATTTATCTAAATTTGATAGTGGTTGGTTCAAGTCTCCCACTAATATGGTTTTATTGTCTATTTCCTCCTTCAATTCTCCTAGTTTCTCTATTAAAAATTTGGATGCTATATTATTTGGTGCATACATGTTGATTAGTGATATTTCCTCATTGTCTATATTCCCTTTTAACAGAATATATTTACCTTCCCTATCCCTTTTGATCAGGTCTATTTTTGCTTTGGCTTTGTCAGATATCATAATTGCAACTCCTGCCTTCTTTCTATCAGTTGAGGCCCAAAAGGTCTTACTCCAACCTTTAATTCTAAACTTGTGAGTGTCAACCCACCTCATATGTGTTTCTTGAAGACAACATATGGTAGGGTTTTGGGTTCTAATCCAATCTTCTATTTGTCTACATTTTATGGGTGAGTTCATCTTATTCACGTTCAAAGTTATGATTGTCATTTGTGGATTAGCTGGCATTTTGATATCTTCCCCTAGTTCTGACCTTTCTTCTTTAGCTATCTCCTTTTGAACCAGTGATTTACTTTAGGTAGGTCCCCCTGGTCCCCTCTCTTGAGATGCTTCCCTTTCTAGCCCCTCCTTTTTATGCTCCCTTCCCCTCTCTCCTCTCCTTCCCTCCCTTTTTATACTCCCTCCCACCTCCCCCTCCTTAATTTTCCTTTCTTTCTTGCCCTAATGGATAAGATAGAATTCAGGATCCCACTGGATCTAGATGTTCCTCCCTCTCAGATGATTTCACTGAGAGTAAGGTTTAAGTAATTCCACTTCATGCTCTCTTCCTCTCCTTCTCATATGAGAGTTCTTCCCCTCCCCTTCCCATGTGTATCTTTATATGGGAAAGATTATTCTATTAAGTTCCCCCCTATTTCTTGAAGTAAATCTTAGTGTTATCGACGGTTCCCCCCTCCCTTTTCCTTTCTTTGCCCCCACTTTCCCCAAATCTTCTTAATGCCCCAATCTTTCCTTATCCATGTTTCTTCTAACTACTCTTATGATGCTACAATTTTTGAGAGTTACACAAAACATTTCCCCACATATTAATATATATAATTTGATGTAAATGTAGTCCTTATAGAAGAGAGTTTGACTTAAAGAAAAAGATAAAATTTATCTCCTTTTCCCTTTCTTTCATATTTACATTTTTATGTTTCTCTTGCTTTCTGTGCTTGGATATCAAATTTTCCACTAAGTTCTGGTCTTTTCTTAGCAAATGCTTGGAAATCTTCTATTTTGTTGAATGCCCATACTTTCCCCTGGAAGTATATAGTCAGTTTTGCTGGGTAGTTGATTCTTGGTTGGAGACCCAGCTCTCTTGCCTTTCTAAATATCGTGTTCCATGCTTTGTGGTCTCTTAGTGTGTTAGCCGCTAAGTCATGTGTGATCCTTATGGGAGCCCACTTATATCTGAAGTTCCTCTTCTTGGCTTCTTGTAGGATTTTCTCCTTTTCTTGGATGCTCTTGAATTTGGCAATTATAGTCCTAGGGGTTGTCTTTTGGGGATTTAGTATAGAGGATGTTCTATGAACCCTTTCTATTTCTATTTTTCCCCCTTGCTCCAGAAAGTAGGGGCAATTTTCTTTTAAAATCTCTTGTAGAATAATATCGAGTTTATTGTTTATCTCTGGTTTTTCTGGGAGACTGATAATTTGGAGGTTGTCTCTTCTCCCTCTGTTTTCCAGATCTGTGACCTTCTCAGTGAGATATTTTATGTTTTCTTCTAATTCATTAATTTTTTGGGTTTGCTTCATTGATTCTTGCTGTTTTATGATCTCACTTTCTTTGAGTTGCTTAATTCTGGTCGTTAGGGACTGGTTTTGCTTTTCAGCTTTGTATGCCCTTCTATTGGATGCTTCGAGCTCTTTTTCCAATTGAGTAGTCTTATCTGTCAGACTGCTGATCTCTTTCTCCCATTTTTATTTCCAGGTTTCCATCTTTTGGATAAGTTCCAGTTTGAGATCTTCCAGAGCTTGTTGATTGTTTCCATTTTGGGATGCATGTTCTGATTTTTTTTTTTATTTCCTCCTCATTCTATTCTTTTCCTTGAGTACTTCCACCATAAAAGTTTTCAATAGTCACCTTTTTCCCTTTCTTCCTGGAGGCTTGATTTTGGGCCATGTGAGCCATCCCTTTTGTGTTTTTATTCCCCTTTCCTTTTTGGTCTGGGGTCTGGGTGATATGGGCGAGTTTTCTGTGAATTTAGGTTGCCTCAGACTAGTTCTTCCCAGCCTCCAAGGTTTATTAGAGTGCTGGGGCCCTGATCACAGCCAAACTGCCCAGGTGTTCAGCTCCACCCAGATAATCATTGCATGGTCTGCCCCTGGTGTTTAGCTCTGCCCAGATATTCAGAGCAACTGCCCCAAGTACAGCTCCATGGACCCCCGTGCTCAGTGCCAGGTTCTCCCTTGAAACCTCTCTGAGATGTTTTTTCCTGGCAGTCCCCAGATCCCAAGGACCCTGGAGTGCCCCCCCCCCCCCCAGACAAAGATGTTCCCCACTCACTCGCTGTTCCAGTGAGCTCTCAGGTAGCTCACTCTGGTTTTGTGGGGGAGGTGGGGGGGAGGAAGGGCAGCTCAGTTCACATTTCTGTGCAAGCTTTTCCTCCTTCTTATTATAGTGTGGAAATGTTCAAACCCCACGTACCTTCGCCTCTGTGGGGTACTGGGGAATACTGGGGTGTCCTTCTGTTCCTCCAAAGTTGATTTTTATGCTTCTTTGATGTAGTCTTATTTCATTCAGTGCTGGGGAGAGGAAGCGTGTGGCATCTAGATTGTAGCCATGATTACCCGGAAGTCCGGATACTGGGTGTTGTATTTTATCAAAGGCTTTTTCTGCTTCTATTGAGATAATCATGTGATTTTTGTTAGTTTGCTTGTTGATATGGTCAATTATGTTGATGGTTTTCCTAATTTTGTACCATCTTTGCATTCCGGGTATAAATCCCACCTGATCAAAGTGAATAACCCTTATAATGACTTGCTGGAGTCTTTTTGCTAGTATCCTGTTTAATATTTCTGCATCTCTGTTCATTAAGGAGATTAGATTGTAGTTTTCTTTCTCTGTTTTTGGCCTGCCTGGCTTTGGGATCAGTACCATAATTGTGTCATAAAATGGATTATGTAGAACTCCCTCTTTGCTTATTGTGTCAAATAGTTTGTATAGTATTAGGATTAGCTGTTCTTTGAATGTTTGAAAGAATTCACTTGTGATTCCTTCAGGCCCTCGGGATTTTTTCTTTGGGAGTTCTTTGATGGCCTATTCAATTTCTTTTTCTGATATGGTATTGTTTAAGAATTCTTTTTTTACCTTTTGTTAATCTAGGCGATTTATATTTTTATAAATATTCATCTATATCACCTAAATTGCATATTTATTGCTATATAAATGGGCAAAATATTTTTTAATGATTGCCTTAATTTCCTCTTCATTGGAGGTGAGTTCTCCCTTTTCATCACTAATACTGATAATTTGATTTTCTTCTTTCCTCTTTTTTATTAGATTGACCAATATTTTGTCTATTCTGTTTGTTTTTTCAAAATACCAGCTTCTAGTCTAACTTATTAATTCAATACTTCTATCACTTTAGATTTTATTAATTTCTCCCTTAATTTTTAGGATATCTAATTTGATTTTCTTCTGGGCGTTTTTAATTTGTTCGCATTCAAGATTTTTGATTTGCATGTCCAATTCATTAATCTCTGCCCTTCCTAATTTGTTAATATATGAACTCAAGGATATAAATTTTCTCCTGAGTACTGCTTTGGCTGCATCCCATAGAGTTTGAAAAGATGCCTCATCATTGTCATTTTCTTCAATGAAATTATTGTTTCTATGATTTGTTCTCTGACAACTCGATTTTGGAGAATCATATTTAATTTCCAATTAATTTTTGATTTAGCTCTGAAAAGGTTGCATTTATTATTTCTGCTTTTCTGCAGTTGTTTGCCATGTTTTTAAGACCTAGTATATGGTCAATCTTTGTGCATGTGCTATGTGCTGCTGAAAAGAAGGTGTATTCCTTTTTGTCCCTTTTTATTTTTTTCCATATATCTACTAACTCTAGTTTTTCTAAGATTTCATTCACCTCTTTTACCTCTTTCTTATTTACTTTTTGATTTCATTTATCTAAATTTGATAGTGGTAGGTTTAGGTCTCCCACTAGCATAGTTTTACTATCTATTTCCTCCTTCAATTCCACTAGTTTCTCCATTAGAAATTTGGGTGTTATACCATTTGGTGCATACATGTTGATTAGTGATATTTCCTCATTATCTATACTCCCTTTTATCAGGATGTATTTACCTTCCCTATCTCTTTTTTTTTAAACCCTTACCTTCCGTCTTGGAGTCAATACTGTGTATTGGCTCCAAGGCAGAAGAGTGGTAAGGGCTAGGCAATGGGGGTCAAGTGACTTGCCCAGGGTCACACAGCTGGGAAGTGTCTGAGGCCAGATTTGAACCTAGGACCTCCCGTCTCTAGGGTTAGCTCTCAATCCACTGAGCTACCCAGCTGCCCCCTCCCTATCTCTTTTAATCAGGTCTATTTTTACTTTGGCTTTGTCAGATATCATGATTACCACTCCTGCCTTCTTTCTGTCAGTTGAGGCCCAGAAGGTCTTGCTCCAGCCTTTAATTCTGACCTTGTGAGTATCTACTTACCTCATGTGTGTTTCTTGTAGACAACATATGGTAGGATTCTGGATTCTAATCCACTCTCCTATTCGTCTACATTTTAATGGTGAATTCATCTTATTCATGTTCAAAGTTATGATTGTCACTTTTGAATTCCCTGGCTTTTTCAATTATTTAGATCTGACTTTAGATGTGTTGGTTTACTTCATATTCTGTTACTTTGATAACATTAACGAGAGTTTCAACTAACCTTTTTGTTGAATTTGTAGTTTTTTCTACACATACCTTCATGCCATGTATAAAGATAGTTTTATCACCTCTGCATATTCTAATTCCTTCAATTTCTTTTTCTTCTTTTATTGCTATTGCTAGCATTTCTGATATTATGTTAAACAATATTGGTGATAATGGTCATCCTTGTTTCATTCCTGATCTTATTGGGAAAGTTTCTAGATTCTCCCATTTAGAGATAATAGTTCCTAATGGTTCCTAATGGTTTTAGTTAGACACTTCATAGCATTTTAAGAAAAATCTATGCCCATACTTTCTAGCAATTTATACCTATGCTTTCCAGTAATTTTAATAGGAATGAAGACTTCCAGTCAAGATGGCAGCTTAGAGAAAGCTAAAGTTCAGATCTCCTGAAACACTTCCTTACCGATCTCAAACCGAATGCTCCTAGGGCACCGAAATTTAAAAAGATCAACAGCATAGACCCCGGGAATCCTCCTCCTGGACCTGCATCAAAAGGTACGCCTCCCCCCCCCAAAAGCTAGATCCTGAGATCACTCAGACCTAAGGGGTAGGCAGAAGGATGGTCCCAGGTCCCATCCCCCCCAACCCAGAGCGCTGAGTCCGAGGCAGCAGCGAGAACTTAAGAGCAGCAAAAGGACCCCAGGGCCAGCTATTCTGAAGGCCTCTTCCTGAAAACAACCTGACCCAGTCGAGGGGGCACCCAGACAGCAAGGAAACAGAGAGACAGGGGGAGCTTGTAACCCCCTGGCTGGATCCCTCCATCGGAGTCTCAGGTCCCTGCCTCAGGGAACACTCAATTTAACCCAGGGAAAGCTAATCTTCTTATCAGGAGCCCTCGCCCAGAGCTCTGGGAAGCCGTGGCCCCTCCCCCTCAGAGAGCAGGGTCTTTGGAAACAACAGTAACCCTCAGGGCTGGCAAAAGGACCCCAGGGCTGGCTATTCTGAAAGCCGCTTACTGAAAACAACCTGACCCAGTGGAGGGGGCATCCAGACAGCAAGGAAACAGAGAGGGGGGGGAGCTTGTAAACCCCTGGCTGGATCCTTCCATCTGAGTCTCAGGGATGTCCCTGCCTCAAGCCAAATTCAGTTCAACCCAGGGAAAGCTAATCTTAATCAGGAGCCCTCAGAGCTCCGGGAAAGCAGGGCCCCTTCCCCTCAGAGAGCAGGCTCATCTGGCTGACTAAGGCACAGAAACAAGGGCCAAGCCAGGCTTAGAGCATGGAAGTAAGGCAACAGAGAAACATCGGGAGGGAACTGAGGAGAGCAGTAGTAACAGGGACACACCAGCAATTCCTGGCTTCCCCAGGAAGACAGAACAATAACTTCATAGAAAGGACAATCTGCCTGGGGCTAAAACCTCTGAAAGCCAGACAGAGATAAGCAAAGCTAATCCTCCCCACTCAGATAGACATGGCAAACTACACTGAAGCACAAAGGCCCCCAAATTCCAAAAAAAAACAAGAGGAAGGGGGCAAATTTGGACACATTTTATGGAGCAAAAATACAAAACACAGAGGAGACGGAAGAGGAAACCCAAGCAAATGCTCCGAAGCCTTCCAGAGGAGATGGAGACCCTCCACAAACCCATGAAGAATTTGAATCAGAAATGATCAAAAAGATGGAGGCCTTCTGGGAGGAAAAGTGATCTTCAGAAAAGCAAGAGAGCTGGGTCTTCAACCAAGAATCAGCTATCCAGCAAAACTGACTATATACTTCCAAGCAAAAGTATGGGCATTCAACAAAATAGAAGATTTCCAACTTTTTGCAAAGAAAAGACCAGAGCTCTGTGGAAAGTTTAATATTGAAAATCAAAGAGCATGGAATACCTGAAAAGGTAAATATGAAGGAAAGGGAAAAGGAGAAAAATGTTATCTTCTTGTTTTACTCAAACTCTCTTCTATAAGGACTACATTTATATCAATCTATGTATACTAACATGTGGGGAAAATATAATGTGTAAATAGGGGGGAAAGAAAGACCAAATAGAATAATCTTTCTCACACAAGATTCACACGGGAAGGGGAGGGGAAGAAAACTCTTATAAGAAGGAGAGGAAGAGAGTTTTTACTTAAACCTTACTCTCAGGGAAATCAACTCTGAGAGGGAAGAACATCCAGATCCATTGGGATTCTATCTTACCCAATAAAGGTAGGGAGAAGGGAAAACCAATGGGGGGAGGGGGAGAGGGAAAACAAAAGGGGAGTGAAAGAGAGGGGGGAGGGAGAGGGAACAAAAGGGGAAGGACTAAAAAGGGAAACATATCAAGGGAGGGGATAAGGGGGACTGATTTAAAGTAAATCACTGGACTAAAAGGTAGAGCCAAAGGAAAAAAAGGTTAGAATTAGGGAAGGTTATCAAAATGCCAGGGAATCCACAAATGACAGTCATAACTTTGAACATGAATGGGATGAACTCACCCATAAAACGTAGACGAATAGCAGAATGGATTAGAATCCAAAACCCTACCATATGTTGTCTTCAAGAAACACACATGAGGCGGGTTGACACCCACAAGGTCAGAATTAAAGGATGGAGTAAGACCTTCTGGGCCTCAACTGACAGAAAGAAGGCAGGAGTGGTAATCATGATATCTGATAAAGCCAAAGCAAAAATAGACCTGATCAAAAGGGATAGGGAAGGTAACTATATTTTGTTAAAAGGGACTTTTAGATAATGAGGAAATATCACTAATCAACATGTATGCACCAAATAATATAGCACCCAAATTTCTAATGGAGAAACTAGGAGTATTGAAGGAAGAAATAGACAGTAAAACCATATTAGTGGGAGTCAGGCCAAACAGTTTTGTTGCTGTAGAGAACCTGTCCACAATGGCTGTTATGTCTGTTCTCTTCCATTGACCTGCCTTTCTCTTTCTTAGCAAGTAACATATAGTTTTGAAAATTTCTGCTTTATTATCTAATTTAAAATCTGATACTGCTACACTTAATTCCTTTATATTTTTTCATTAATATTTTTTATACTCTTGATCTTTTGTTTTTTTTAAATGAATTTTATCATTTTTTCTATCTCAATGAAATAACGTTTTGGAAATTTAATCATGACATTCTTGAATAAGTAGATTATGTGGGATTGTCTTTTAAACTATATCAGCTCTGTCCCTCCATGAACAATTAATATTTCTCCATTTCCTTAAATCTGACTATATTTGTATAAAAGGTGTTTTAGAATTATATTCATATTGCTCATGGGTTTGTTTTGGCAGTTGTGCACCCAAGTATTTCATTTTGTCTGTGGCTATTTTAAATTGAATATCCCCTTCTTGGATAATTGCTTATAATATAATGTCAAGGCTTTTTCTTGGATAATTGCTTATAATGTCATGGTTTTTTTTTTTTTTTGGTTCCAGGCTTTCAGATAGTCCAATCATTCTCAGTTTTCTCTTCTGCATCTGTTTTCCAGGTCGTTGTCTTTTCAATGAGATATTTCACATTACCTTCCATTTTTTCATTCTTTTGATTTTGCTTTATTAATTCATGGTGTCTCATGAGATAATTAGCTTCTACTTGTCCAATTCTAGTCTTTAAAGCCTGATTTTCAACTATGGTCTTCTGATTTTCCTTTTCTGATTGGTCTATCTTACTTTTCATGGCTTCTAGAAGATAAATTCTGGTCTCCAATTTACTTAATCACTTGATTTCTTTGCCTCTTTTTCCATAGGGGCAAATTTGTCTTTTAAGTTATTATTTTCTTTTTGTATTACTTTCATTTCTTTTTCCCACTTTTCTTCCCATTTTTCTTCTATCATTCTTACTTGCTTCTTGAGCTTCATTTTGAGATCTTCCAGAGCTTGTGACCAATTTGGCTGTATTTGCTTGTTTCTCACTTTCTGCTATTGCTTCTTTATTTTGCTATTTTTCTCCATAGAAATTTTCCAGGGTCATGACTTTTTTTTTTGCTGTTGTTTATTCCTTTTGATGCTAAAGGATTGTGATTTCTGCATGTTGGTGGTCAATGCTTTCTTAGCTTCTTTCTCACAGGGCTTTGCTTTGGTACTATCTTTTCTTCTCTATAAGAAGCCTGAGTGAGGGCATGTAGCTCTATGATGTTCTTTGTGTAGCATGCACTTTAAAGCATTTTGCCCTGAGGCTATCTTCCCAACCCATGCTGCTTTGGCTGTGGCTGCATGTTTCTGCCCAAGCTCTGCACTCTGTTGCCCAAGCTCTATGATTTTCAGCTTCAAGTCTTTTGGCCAAAGCCTGGCACAGCCCTCAGGGGTAAGTATGTGGTACTTTCAGCCAGTGCCAAAGAATTTAGAAATTGCCCCAGCTCTTTTTCTAACTCTAGTGTGGTAGTTGGTGTGGAGGAGGGGAGATCAGATTGTGCTTTGATTAGTGCTGTTTCACCCCCTTATAGTATGGGAATCCTTACCCATTGTTTAACTTTCATGCTGTGTCCAATGGGAGAGGCCCTTTACTCATCTGGTTTTGATTTCTATCCTTTTGAGACACTTTGAAATGATTGGTTGGAAGGAGATCAGAAGGCTCCTGCTATTGCACTGCCATCTTAGCTCCACCAGGTTATTTATTTCTATCCCATTCTCATTTCTGAGTATATTGGCTTCAATCTGAAGCATAAAAGTCATATAAAGTCAATGGGTCTGTGGACACCTTCAGTTTGATCTACATGATTTTTATAATAGGAGAAAAGGAACAAATCTGGGAATTATATCAAGAAAACTCTTAGCAAAGGATGGAAGGGTAAAATAAATTGAGGAGTGGATTGACAGAGGAGATTCCAGTATAGATGATTTGCAATATTTCATTCTTGGGTGAAAAATGGGTGAATCCAGGCTATGTCTAAGTTGGGACATCTAAGAATTTGAATATTGGGTCAGATTAGAGCATAGATCCATCATGTATTTATCCTATTATGAATATAGGTTTTGACAGCTCTCATGAAAAGAGGATCTAGTCTTGCTAGGGCAAGAAACCTCTATTTTATTGGCTAATTGGCAGTTAACTTGCAACTAAATAATTTCAAAGGACCAGAGAAGGAGAATTTTGACAAATAGCATCTTAAATGTACTTTTACACTTGTGTGTAATTAGAACCTGTTACCTTAAAAACTCTGATCCCCAGCAAAACTTTGATCCCCAGCAAACTCTGATTCCCAGAACCCCATTTACTTCTTGTCATTATGTGATGACATTGACAGGATATAAATTGGGTAGAGGTCCATCTCTCTCTTTTTTTTTTCCTTCCTGGCATTAGTGGAGTGGGGATTTTTGAGCAGGTAAAAAGCTTGGTCACATCCTTCTAGTTTGTCAGATAATAAACTTTATAATAATACTTGAAATATTCAACATTAATTTAAATCCTATACCTGAATGATTAGTTTACCAATAATCACAAAATTTAAAATTAATTTGGCATAGGTTTTAATAATTTAAGGGCTAGAACTATTTCTTACTAAAAAAATCAGAGCAATCAATAATAGTTCCTAATCAATAGCTCATCCTAAATTTAACTTAACACTTGTTTGTAGTACTTGTGGGAGTAAAATAGAATATAATAGACTTCTGAGGGAATGTTTGTACCAGCTGTTCTTGCTATGCCAATATACCAAGTGATCTGGCTAAAAGTGAATTATCTGGTTGCTTTCCTTTCCTTTTATTACTATTATTATCATTATTATTATTATAAAAGAAATCTAAAATGGCAAACAGAAAACCTGAGAAAGCATATGAAGAAAATGGCCAAAGTTAACTATGGAATATATCTACAAGATAATGGGGAAAAAGATAAAGAGAAAGTGATTTGAATAATACATTGCAGGCTTAAAAAGCTTGACCTTTTAAACTAAATTTAACATCTTCAAGTATTGAGTCTTCTCACTTCTTTTTAGCTGCTTCTCTGGCTAATCTGTAAACCTTAGCATTGCCTTTAACTTTTGAACAAACAGGAACATATTTCTAATCAACATTCATGTTCCAAGATATATTATTCAGCTTAGTGAATTTGGTCTTTGTGGACAATATTCTTATTTTTACTAGTTTTCCAGACATTTTCTTTCCAGTTGTTAATTCATTCATTCAAACACTTAGTGACAAGTTGGCTGTCTGTGTACCTAGTGATTTTCTCAGTTTTGAGTTTTATCTTGCTCAATCTTTTTTTGATAGCTACTTGTACTGATGCTCATTGATTTGTCTAATCTCCAGGATATTTACTACTTATATTTAGATAAGGGTCTTTTGGACAGTAGAAACCAACATGCCCTTGTGCCCTTTTCTTTCATTACTTTTGCAGGCCACCTTGATATATATAATGTTAGGGTCTGATCCCTGGTGCTATTGCCCATACCAACCTTTAGAGCCTCTATTCTGCCCAACCATAGTTATAGCTCCACCAGTCCTGCTTATTGTGCTTCCAGCTAATTTTCAGTTTATCCAAAGTTTTGGTAGATTAGAAAAATGACTGATCATCAGAGAATGTTTATTTCTCTTTTGCAGGATTTTGCTAGTAATATATAGAAATGCTGATTATTTATGTGGGTTTATTTTATATCTTGTTACTTTGCCAAAATTACTAATAGTTTCAATTAGTTTTTTAGTTGAATCTCTGAATTTTCCACAGATACTATCATATAATTTTCAAAAAGATATAGTTTTAGTACCTCTTTGACAATTCTTATTCATTCAGTATATTTTTTTTCTTTCTATTGCTAGCATTTCTAATATAATACTAAATAATATTAGTTATAATGGTTATCCTTGTTTCACTCCTAATCTTATGGGAAGGCTTTGAGCTTTCCCCCCATTTTATGTAAAAATTGCTGATGGTTTTATATGCTATGCATCATTTAAGAAAAAAAAATCCACTTATATCCAGATTTTCCAGTGTTTTTAATAGGAATAAGTATATTTTTTTGGCAAAAGTTTTTTTCCGTATCTATCAATATAATCATATGAATGAATTTGGTAACTTGTTATTGATATAATCAATTATGTTGACAGTTTTCCTTTAATTAAACCACACCTGCATTCTTCATTTAAATTCTGCTTGCTCATAATGTATAGTTCTTTATGATATATTGTAGTCTCCTGGTTTTTTAGGATTTTTGCATTTATATTCATTAATAAAATTAGACTATTTTTTTCCATTTTTGCTCTTTTAGTTTAAGGTGTCATCAACATATTTGCTTCATAAAAGCAGATTGGTAGGACTCTTTTTTTACCTGTTATTTTAAACAATTTATGTAATATTAGTTGATGTTTAAATGTTTGGTAGAATTCACTTGTAACATCTAGTCCTGATGCTTTCTTTCATAACTGAGATCCTTTATGGCCTAGTCCATTTCTTATTCTGAAATATGCTTATTTAGATATTTCATTTTCTCCTCTGATAGTCAAGGCAATTTATATTTCTGTAGGTATTTTTCCATTTCACTTATATTGTTAATTTTTGGCACATAATTGTAGAAAATTATTCCTAATAATTGCTTTGATCATATCTTCATTGGTGGTATATTCGCTGTTTTCATTTTTAACACTACTGATTTGTTTTTTTCCTTTCTTTTTAAAAGTCATATTAACAAATGTTTATTCCTGAGCACTACTGGGTTCTTCCAATTTCTATTATGCACAGTCAGGAGTGGTCCCTGCTCTGTCCAGTTCACACCTCAATCTATGAGTGACCTCAAGTGCCCTAACCAGGGCTCTTAGCAGTACTGCCAATGCAAAAAAATGCTTTGCCCCCTCTCTCCCCGACAATTCCCAGATGTCTACAAGCATTAGCTCACCTCTCTCTGAACCCACAAATAGGGACTCTACACTCTTAGAAGTGACCATAACCAGCAGGGCTCTGACATCTCACCAACTGCACTCACACAGGTGTGAGTGCTCTTTGTCTCCCACATCTTGGGATGAAGAGGTTGGTTAGCATGCCTGGGGCCCCAAAACCTTCTCTTGGTTAGCTGTGTAACTCCTGCACAGTGAGTGGGTACAAATATCCAGAGCTGAGGCTGCCTCCTGCACAGCTGCTTACTGGGTTTGTTGTTTGTTGAATCCTATATTTGCCCATGGCTATTTATAATTCAATCATGTAAGACTACCTCCAAGGAGGTCACAAACCTTCCTCTCAGGTTTTCTTTGGCTGTATTGTTTCACACATGTTTTCTTCTTTTTTTCTTAAACTATAATTTCTTTATTTCTTTATTTTTAAACTTAATTTAAGTTGAAAGAGTTTTTGATAATTGTTTTCTAACATTTTGTGATTCAGATTCTCTTCTTTCCCTGCCCCCAACCCTGTGAAGCAATAATAGTCCAATGGAGGCTATATCAGTATTTTCACATAAAACATTTCCATATTTCCCACAACACATGATGATTCCTAACTATTTCTGCCATTTTTTACTTGATTCTGAATCATTATTTTGGATTATTTGTTGGGGGACTTGGAGAGTGAAGTAATGTCTCATTCTATTCCACTATCTTCCTTCATTGCACCTAAAAACCCTCTTTTGAAATCAGATACTATGACACTGAAACAATGAAGAGATAGTAAAGAGCATAGAGGTCGAAAAGGCTTTGTTAAAAATTGATCTGGCAGGTTAGCAGTTTGACACCTCTGGTGTCATTGGATTGGATTGGATACTTGTTAGCTATGGAAACCTGACCATAATTACTTTGATTATCTTAACATTGAGTATTCTCTCCGTAAGCAAGTAATAAATAGAATCTACTTACCAGTAAACGACCCACAAAAGTCTGTCCTGAGATCAACATGTCAATACGTTCATGAAAGATCGTATGAAATTTGTACATCTTCGAACGATTGAATTTTAATCTATTCGATGGTGGCGGCCACTAGGAACAAGAGAAATCCATGAGAGAGGGTAAATGCTGGCTCTCAGAGGAAATAGACTCTCCTCTCCAGGTGGAGCTATGTGAGTTAAGGTCTTTCAATCAAGGTCTTTGCTCTCACTGAGATTACCTGCCAGTGTCTTTACAAATTCTTATAGATCCATCTGCTCCAGGATACATTTATATTAATGAAGACTCAGCTTTAAAGTTTGCCAAGAACTTTATAAATATCATCTCATTTATCCTCAGAACAACTTTAGACCATAGTATCTTTATTATCGTCATTTTAGATGTGTGTGCACTGAGACAGGCAGAATTTAACAGACTCTTTCCCTGGGTCACACAGCTAATGAGTGTGGAAAGCATGATCTGAACTTGGGTCTTCCCAATGACCTCTCCAGCACTTTTTCCACTGTCACTTGATTCTGAAGGTGTGGAATTGGGGCATGCTCAGTGAAAAATGAAAATGGTGGGCTTTGCCTGGCAGTTACTCTTGACCCCTGGGAAATTAATGAGTTTCACAAAGCAGAGGAATTTCAGTCAACAGAGTCTTTCTGATTTATAATAATGACTCTTTGGGATAATGATTCTTTGAACTCTTTATTGCTACTAAATTTGATCATTGTTCTATATCTATATCTATATCCTATATATACCTATCTATATCCATACCCATGTCCTTGCAAATAATAGATACTCAATAATATATTTGTGAATTTTGCAAAGGAGAATGAAAAGAACTCTTATAATTATCTGGTCCCACCTATACTTATAGTAGGAATCCCTTTTAAATGCTCATCAAGTGGTCATTAGGTCCCTTTGCAGGCAACTAAGTGGCATAGTAGATAGAGCACAGGTCCTAGAGTCAAGAAGAGATCAAATAAAGCCTTAAATACTTATAAGCTGTGCAACCCGGGGGAAGTCACTTAAGTTCCTTCAAAAGGGGGATGATAACAGCATCTACTGCTCAGAGTTGTGAGATCACATATATTTGTAAAGTTCTTAGAACAGTGCCTGGTACATAATAGGTGCCTATTCCCTATGACTTCCCTTTTCCCCTACTGAAGATTGCCCAAGGCATCTAATCCCACTTTGGAAAAGTTCTAATTGTTGTGAATTTCTTTCTTAAAAGAGATTTCCTTGTGGGAGGGTCATGATAGGTACATAAACAGATGTTTAGTTATTTCAGATGCATCCAACCCTTTGTGACCATATCTGGGGTTTTCTTGGCAAAGATACTATAATGTTTGCTATCTCCTCCAGCTTTTTTTACAGATGAAGAAATGGAGGCAAACAGGATCAAGGGTCCCCCCATCCTTGGGTGATATATATATATATACAGAAGTGTCTAAGGACAGATTTGATCTCAGGAAGATGAGTCTTCTCCAGGCATGGCACTTTATCCACTTTGCTAACTGTAAACAAATGTGTACAGAATAAATAAAATTAATCTTAGAAGGGAAAAGACAAATACCTGAGAGGATCAGAATAATCCTTCTGAAAAAGGTGACATTTGAATTGAGACTAGAAGGAAGCTAGGGGAACTAAGCAATGGAGGTGTAAAAGATCATTTCAGGTAGGTGGTATAGCTAGTATAAAGAAATGGAAAGAAGAAAATATCTCCTCTGTTTTTAGCCAAATGTTCCTTTTAACTATTTTTTGTTTCTCACTACATTCTCCTTGGAAGATCCTATTTCATTTAAAAGATTAAGGTTGTCTCTACTCCTATGCTTTCATCTTTATCTTGACTTATTTCTGTCTTTATACTTATCTTGTCATCTTTCCTACCAGTCTATGACAAAAAAGATGATTCTCTCTTCTACAAATGACATCTTTACTTACTCTTGCACTCCTCTACTTATACCTCCTAAGTTATTGTGTTCTATTAACTTTCCTATTTCTTTTCCATTTTTTCATCTCAAATCTACTGCCTTTTAAACTTTAGAATACTAGTTTCTGACATTTTTAATATCCTGTCCTTTCTTGAAATAATATTCTTTTTGCAGTTAATAGTAGGTTTTCTTATTTTGTCATTTTACCATTTCCCCCATGCCTCAAATATCTCTTTAAATCTTTACTTAATCTTCAAAGAGATCCTTCTAAAGTCCAAGTTTGACCATGTCACCCATGTATTTAATCAATTTTAGTTGCTCCCTATTTCCTCCAGGATCAAATATGAAATCTGTTTGTTTTTTTAAAGCTCCTCGGTAGCCCCATCCCTTCTTACCTTTCCAATATTCTTATACTTTAATCCTCAAACTCAGTTCATAATCCTTCCCTCCTCCAATAACTTTATGACCCAGTGATTTCTTGCCTTTTCTCCCATTAGATATTTAATCCCCCAACACTTGGCATTTTCATGTTCTGTTCCCCATAACTGGAATTCTTTCTCTCATCCTTGCTTCCTAGCTTTCCTGACTTCCTTCAAGTTTCACCTAGAATCCTTCCTTCTGCAAGAAGCCTTTCTGAAATTAGTTTAATACTAGTGCCTTCTCTCTATTTATCATCTCTGATATATCTTGTTTGTACTTAGATGTTTCCATATTTTCTCCCCTATCATACTATAAGTTACTTGACCCAGAATCTTTTTCTTGTTTTCTTTTTTCTTTTTTCTTTTTTTGGCTTTTCTTTGTATCACTTGCACTTAGCATAGTGCCTGAATGTAGGTGCTTGATGCAGATGTTGTGAGTGAGAGACAAAGACTGATGCAGAAGCTAATGTTTGGTGCAAAACAATGTAATAACTCACACTAATGCTTCTCAGAGCAAGAATGAGTATGAATGAGTGAATTGCTGTTAGACTTTACTTGGGAAAATGGCAAAGATTTAGCATGTAATTAAATTTTTATTTTATGTATTTTTCTGCCTTTATATTTTTTGGTTGTCAATTACGTATATTGAAATGTATGCCTTGAGTTTGAGTAACATGAAATTTTACCATACTGTGGATTTTGAATGCAGAAAAGCTTTTCATTTGGGAAAAGGGGGTAGCATGATTTTAAAAACTTTTCATATGGAAGAGAATTTGTCCTACTTGTTTTTACAGAAAAGAACAAAGAATAAAGGATAGAAATTGCAGAAAAGTTTATTTGAACTAAATGTAAGTTAGGGGGATTTTCTAAAACTTAGAATTTTCTTAAAATGGGACCAGATAGGTAGTATAATGGGTAAAGTGTCAAGACTGAATTCAGGAAAACTTGAGTTCAAACTCTGCTTCAGACACTTATTATCTGTTATCCCAGGCAAGTCCTTGTTTGCCTCAGTTTCCACATCTTTAGATGAATTAGGGAAGGAAACCTTAAACTACTCCAGTATCTTTTGCCAAGCAAATCCAAAATGGGGCCATAAAGACACCACTGTAACGAATGAACAACAACAAAGGTGTATATAGGCATGGAAGAGTACTTTCCAAAGCAGAGATTTCCAAAAATATAGTGAGCTATCTCATAAAATAGCAGGTTACCTTTCAGTAGAGGTATTCAAGGAGAGCCTTGATTTTCAATTTTCAAGGGATATATAAAAAAGATAATCCTGATCAAAACAAATCTGAGGTACCACCTCACACCTAGCAGTTTGGTCAATATGACAGTAAAGGAAAATAATTAATGTTGGAGTGATTATGGCAAAATTGGGCCACGAATGCATTGCTAATAGAGTTGAAAATTAATACAGCCAATATGTAATTATGCACGAAGGGCTTTAGAAGAATGCATACCCTTTGATCCAGCAATACCACTACTAAATTTGTACCCCAGAGAGATGATAAGGAAAAAAAAATTCTTGTACAAAAATATTCATAGCAGTACTTTTTGTAGTGGCAAAAAAAAATTGGAAAATGAGGAGGTGTCCCTCAATTGAGGAATGGCTGAACAAATTGTGGTATATGATGGTGATAGAATACTATAGTGGTATAAGGATTGGCGATCTGGAGGACTTCTATATGAACTGGGAGAACCTCAATGAACTGATGCAGAGCGAAATGAGAAGAACCAGGAGAACATTGTATCCAGAAAGTGAAACATTGTGGAACAATCCAATGTAATAGACTTTGCTACTAGTAGCAATGCAACAAGCCAGGGTACTCCTGAAGAACTTATAGGAAAAAATGTTAACCACAATGAGAGAAAGAACTATGGGAGTAGAAATTCAAAAGCAAAACATATGACATAACTTATCACATGTATATATGGGTATGATTTGGGGTTTAGGCTTTAAAAATCACTATATGGAAAATGAATAATATGGAAATAGGTTTCAAGTGATAACATTTGTACAATCTAGTGGAATTGCTTGTTGGCTCTGGGAGAGGGGAGGAAAGAGGGGAAGGAAAGAAAATAATCATGAAAGCATGGAAAAATATTTAAAAAATTAAAATGAAAAAAATTAATCCTGGAAAGACAGAGTCAGGATGATGGAAGAGAGGTAAAGCATCTACAAACTCTTCCAAACTCCTCTTCAAACTATGTTAAAATAACATTTAATTATGAATTCTGGAGTGACAGAACCAACAGAAAAATGGGGTAAGGCAATTTTCCAGCTCAGACAACTTAGAATGTTGGTTAGAAAGGTCTATTTCAATGGGGTGAGAAGGGAACACAGATTAGGGTATACTACAATGAGGTCCACTCCTATTCCCTCCATAAGTTAGAGGCAAGACACCCTTCCACACACAACCCTTGATATCTTGATACTTAGCTCTAGCCAGTAGTGAGGTCCCAATCTCTGGTACAAGGCAGCCCACAGCAGGCCAAACCTGGT
The DNA here is from genome assembly GCF_027887165.1 of Monodelphis domestica. Lineage (NCBI taxonomy): Eukaryota > Metazoa > Chordata > Mammalia > Didelphimorphia > Didelphidae > Monodelphis > Monodelphis domestica. Next base: position 579,921,111 of record NC_077227.1, on the reverse strand, counting down.
GGTACAAGCCAATAGCAGGCCTTATGGTGACCAAATCAGCAAAAGGAGTTCTCAACTTCCAGAGTTCTCAAGTCGTGTACAGTAATGGGGTTGGAAAACTAGATTGTAGGAAATTTTGGCTGGCACTTGGCATAAAATTCTGTTGCAATGTCCATAAACAATTCTAGGTTACCTTTCCAAGGAGGAAAGAAGTGCTTGTGATCACTTGAAGACAAAAGCACAACCAAGAGAGGACTGACCATATCTTTCTTCTGATCATAAAACCTAGGAAGAATGAAATTTTTATACATGTAGAACTAGCTCTGAGAATAGCAACAAGAAAAACTGAAATATAAGAGAGTATCCACTCCAACTTTGGAATAGAGCCCAAATTTAATATAAAGATAAAAAGAAAAGGCTAGAAAAATGAGTAAACATAAAAAAAAAGAAACCTGACATAGTAAACTAGTATAATGATAGGGAAGATCAAGGCACTAACTTGAAAAACAATTATAACAAAGCAACTACATGCAAAACCCCAGATAAAATTAGAACTGGTCTCAAGCAATAGAAGAGCTCAAAAAGTATATTATAAATCAAATAAGAGAGAGGAATGTAGGAAACAGGCTTAATATTACATTGCTCAAGCAGTTATGAATTGTTTTTAAAAAACAAGATAGAAATATACATTAAGAACTTTACTAGAAATGAGGGCAAAAAGTTATTTTTCTATGAAAATATTCATTTTGTAATGACAAAATAACTGGAAATAACACAAATTCAGTGACTGGGAGAATTGGATGAATAGATTGTGATATTTGAATATAATCAATTGTATTATGTTATCAGAAATTATAAATATTAGAATTATGAAGAAAATAATGGAAAATATGAAGATGGAAAAAGAAAAGAGAATAAAAAATAACACACTAGAATTACATTTAAAAATAACAGTGACAAAGTTGAGAGAAAAAAACATCAAATTAAAACAAATCCAAAGGGAACTCAAAAGCAGAGTATCTATGATAGCATATATATATATATATATGTAATTGATATATTTTTAATAAATTATAAATAATGTGGAGTTTATGGCTTTCCACATGTTTTTGAACATTTATTCATTTAAATATTTTTTGGTAGTATTGATGGATACTAAATGTGTAATGAAAATTTTTTCAAAAGGATAGAGAAGGAGGCAGAGGACTGACAGAAGGGAAGATGGATTTGGGGAGATGGCTCTCAAAAGTAAAAGAGAGGAATAAGCAGGTTAAAAATGGAATGAAGGAAAAGAAGCATTTAATTATCATATCTATAAATGTGAATGGGATGAACTCACCCATAAAATGGGAAGTAGATAGCAGAATGTGTCAAAAACCAGAATCCTACAATTTGCTGCCTACAAGAAATACATTTAAAGCAGGAAGACACATGCAGAGTGAAGGTCAGGGGGCAGAGCAGAATCTATTATGCTTCAGCTAAAGTAAAAAAAAAAAGCAAGAGTGTCAATTATGATTTCATACAAATCCAAAGCAAACATATATCTAATTAATAGAGATAAGGAAGGAATGTATAGCTTGGTAAAAAGTAGCAAAGGCAATAAAATACTGTCCATTCTAAACCTATACACACCAAATGATGTATTATCCATATTTTTAAGGAAAACTTAAAGAACAATAAAGTGACAATAAAATTATATTAGTAGGAGACTTCAACTTTCCCAAGTAATAATGAATAAAGAAGTTAATGAGGTGAATTGAATTTTTAAAAGTAAGGTATCATAGACTTCTGGAGAAAATAAAATTGGAATAGAAAATGATAGCCTTTTCAGCAAGTCATGACACCAACACAAATATCGACTATGTAAGATTGTATAAAACCTTACAACCAAATGCAGAAAAGAAAAAAAATATCAGATTTATCTTAATCAGATAATAATGAAATAAAATTATATTCAATAAAAAGTTATGGAAAAATAATTAAAATTAATTGGAAAGTAAGTAATATAATTCTAAAGAATGAGTCAGACAAAGAATAAATCATAGAATCAGTCACTAATTTCATTAAAGAGAATATCAACACGGAGACAATACACCAAGCTTTATAGGATGCAGTCAATGCTATGTTTACAGGAAAAATTATATCTCTAAATGATTACATTCATAAAATAGAAAGAGAGCAGACTGATGAGCTAGATATGTAACTTAAAAAAACTAGAAAAAATTAAAAATCCACAATTAAATATCAAATTGAAAATCCTGAAAATTAAATGAAAAAATAAAATTGAAAGTAATAAAAGCATTGAACTAAAAATAAGACTGAGTTCTTTTTAAGAAAACTCTTCAATAAAATATATTTAATTTGATTTAAAAAATAAGAAAAATCAAACTATCAAAAATAAAGAGTTAATTCACTACTAAATAAAGAGAAAATTTAAGTCATTAAAAACTATTTTACCCAAGTATATGTCAACAAGCTGAAAATCTTAGTAAAAGGATAAACATTTTTTAAAATATAAATTTTCTAGCTTAAGAGAAGAGGTAATATAATACTTAAATGATCCTACTGCAGAGGAAAAAATTGAATCGAAAGATCTCTGAATGAACTCCCTAAATAAAAATTCCCATTGTTAAATGATTCTCATGTGAATTTTACCAAAACTTAAAGAAAATTTATCCCAATACTATCTAAAGTATTTGAAAATTTTGGCAAAGGAATCCTACAAAATTACTTTGATGACACAAATATGATGCTAATACCTTAACCAGAAAGTGAAAAAACAAGGAAAGAAAACTATAGCCCCATTTTCCTAATGAATATTGATCTAAAAATCTTAAATAAAATACTAGCAATGAGACTATAGCTATGTATCACAAGAGTTATCCCCTTCGTGACAAGATAGAATTGAGATCAGAAATGCAGGACTGGTTCAATTTTAGGAAAATTTTCAAGATAATTGACCATGTCAATAACAAAATTATTAGAAACTATATGATTATCTCAATTGATGCAGAAAATGCTTTTGACAAACTATAATACCCATTCTTATTAAAAACACTAGTAGGGGAGGAGTCAAGATGGCTGCTTAGACTCAGCAAAAGTCCAGAACTATATGAAAACCCTTCCACACCAATCAAAAACAAAGTCCTTTGAGGGGACAAAAAACCAAAATCTAACAACAGGTAAGAGTTAGGTGATGCTCCTGCTAGATTCAGCTTAAAAGGTACACAAAAAAGCCTGAATTCTTGAATTCTCAGGTTTAAGGTAAAAGAAGAAGGTAGATCCCAGAACCCTATAACTCTCTGGCATTTTCTGGAATCTCAGAGTGAGGGCTCTAGCCTATAGGCAGTGCTTTGCTGGCACAGCTGTGCCAGGCTCAGGGTGCTGACTACAGTTGTCAGGGAGCCAGCTGGAGCAAAAGGAAGGAGAGGGCAGTCTAGCCACAGCCAAAACTCTCCATCTTGTCCCCCACACACCTTCTCAAGGTTTTGGTCTCAGGGCATATCCATGTCTGCAAATAAGCTCCACCCTGGCTTAATCTTATCAATAGGGCAGATAAAAAGACTTCAGAGGACAGGGAAACTCAATCTCCAATACCTCTTGCCCACTGAATGCTCTGAGAGCCTTGCTAACTAAGCTCCCCAGGAGAAGGCTGCAACCACTATGGAATACCTTTTAACAGGGAGAGAAACACAGCCCCCTTCAGCCTCCACACCTTTACCTACACCTTCAGCTTCTGCTGCCAGCTGTTAAGGGTAAATTTTACAGTTGAGACTTTATAAATATATATTAATATATAATATAATATTATATATATATATAATATAATAAAATAAATATATATATAAATATATATAGTATATTTGTATATAAATAGTATATATATATATATAAATATATATATATATATATATACTAGTTGGTGGCCAGGGATTAAATTCTAAATCCCAATGAAATACTCAAATCAGAATGGAATTTTATCGTGGTTTATTTGCAATAGAAGGAAGAAATTAAGAATGAGGGAGAGAGAGAGAAAGGGAAGAAAATCTGTTCTGGCCTGATCTGAGCCAGGGGGAGTTCAGAGGCCTCAGCCAAGGGGCCTTCCCAGAAGATTAAATCTAGCTTGGCTTCCAGCCATGAGGCCTACTCCAAGATGAGGGGCTTCCTTGCAGGCTAGTGCCTCCAGAAAGGGCCAAGGAAAAGGGGAATCACCCTTAAAACTCACCACGTGGTCGTCTAAGTGAAGTAGGCTCAGGTCTCATTATGGAGCTCCTCCAAGTCAAGTTCCACCGCCAAAGTCTATCTCACAGAAAGTGACATGAAATATAAAGGCAGTTTTTTATGTCAATTCCCGTGTCTTACATGTAACACTGGTGGCTTAAACTTGGCTTTGGACAGCCTAGGGATCCAGTCAGTTGTTTCTGATTTGTCATCTTGCTTGCACATGTGGATCATAGACCTTCCTCTCCCACACTTAATCCTTAAGTGGGGTTGTATACATTCCTGGTTACTAGAATTCTAAAGACTAAGCAGGGTGGAGTAAATCTAAAATTCACACAGCTGGGGAAGACCTGACCTCAGGAATCATTAATATTCTATCAACCTAATCTAGTCAATCAGCAGAGGAGAGAAGAAGCCCCCTCAGGACAGAATAGCTCAAACCCACAGATCCAGCAAAGAAACAGAAGTACACAATTAAAGCCAATATCAGGGGGGAAAGAAGGAAAAACTATGAGTAAACAACAGAAAAAGAAAAAAGAAATTACAATCAACAGCTTTTTTCCAGATAATGAACAAAGAGCAAATGGAACAAAGGAAAACCAAGGAACGCCATGCAAAACCACAGAAATTCCAGTGAATTGGACATGGGCTTTGGAAGAACTCAAACCATAATTCAAAAAACAAGAGAGGCTGAAGACAATTGGGAAAAAAATCCTTAAAAAGCAAAATAAGTCATCTGGAAACAGAGGCACAAGAAATAAAACAAGAAAATAGTGTCTTGAAAGTCAGAATTGATCAGCTTGAAAATAAGGCAAAGAAGGTGAAAGATGACCTACAAAAAAAAAATCAGCCCAGAAGGAGGATGACCAAAAAGCTGGGATGAAATTCAGTCTTTAAAAATTAGAATCCCCAAACTAGAAGCAAATGACTTCACAAGGTAGAAAGAGTCTATAAAACAAAATCAAAAGAATAAAAATATTGAGGAAAATATGAAACACCTCATTGACAAAATTACACACATTGAAAACAGATGCAGGATAATTTAAGAATTTTTGAACTACTAGAAGATCATGACAAAAGAAAAAGGCTGGACATCATTCCGCAGGAAACTATCCAAAAAAACTGTCCAGACATGCTTGAACAAAAGAGAAAAGTGGAGATTGAAAGAATCCACAGATCACCTCCTGCATTTAATTCCCAATTGACAGTGTCTGGGAATGTAATAGCCAAGAACTACCAGACTAAAGAAAATATATTGCAAGCTGCTAAGAAGTCATTCAGATATCATGGAAACACAGTACCTAGCTGCATCCACACTGAAGAACCAGAAGGCATGGAATATGATATTCCTGAAAGCAAGGGAAATGGGTCTACAGCTAAGTAAGAATCAACTACCCCACAAAACTGAATATATTCTTGCAGGGGAAAATATATTCATTTACATAATATAAATTGCCCAGATTAATAAAAGAGTAAATTGAATTCTTAAACAATCCCATCTCAGAAATAGAATCAAACAAGCCATCAAAGAAGTCCCTAAGAAAAAAATCCTCAAGGCCAGATGGATTCACAAGTGAATTCTATCAAACATTTAAAGAACAGCTAATCCCAATACTATACAAATTATTAGACAAAATAAGCAAAAAAGGAGTTTTACAATATTCCTTTTGAGACACAAATATAGTACTGATTCCAAAGCCAGGCAGACCAAATTCATTGTTCGATGCAAAAATCTTAAATAGAATACTAGCAAAAAGACTCCAGCAAGTTATAATGAGGGTTATTCACTATGATCAGGTTAGATTTATACCAGGAATGTGTATTTTAATAAAAATCCAAGATTTTGAAAAGGTTTTTTTGTTTGAGAAACATCTTCAAGGAAGTAGCTTGCTAACTCCTAAATCCAGAGAATGAACAGTTGCAGAAAGAAAGTAGTTTTGAAGTTCACAAATGCAAAGATGATTTAATATTAGGAAAATCACCTACATAATTGACCATATCAACAACCAAACCAACAGAAATCATGTGATTATCTCAAGAGATGCAGAAAAAACCTTTTCCAAAATACAACATTCATTCCTATTGAAAACACTAGAAAGTATAGGAATAGATGAGCCTAAAAATAACAAAGAATATATATTTAAAACCATCAGCAAGCATCATCTGAAATGGGGGCACATTAGAAGCTTTCTCAATAAGATCAGGAGTGAAATAAGGATGCCCATTATCACCTCTATTATTTAACATTGTATTAGAAATGCTAGAGGCAGGAGTTAGAGAAGAAAAAGAAATTGAAAGGACTAAAGTAGGCAATGAGGAGACTAAACTATCACTCTTTGCAGATGATATGATGGTTTACTTAGAGAATCAACTAAAAAGCTAGTGGAAATAATCAACAACTTCAGCAAAATTGCAGGTTACAAAATAAACCCACATAAATCATCAGCATTTCTATATATTTTCAACACAACTCAGCAGCAAGAGTTAGAAAGAGAAATTCCATTTAAAATTACCCTAGACAATATAAAATATTTAGGAATGTATTTTCCAAGACAAACCCAGTAATTATATGAATACAACTACAAAACACTTTCCACACAATTAAAACTAGATCTAAATAATTGGGGAAAAAAGCATTAATTGCTCATGGGTGGGATGAGCTAATTAATATAATAAAAGTGACTATCCTACCCAAAGTAATTTACTTATTTAGTGCCATACCTATCAAACTATCAAAAATTTTTACCAAATTTAAAAAAAATAGTAAAGTTAATTAGGAAGAACAAAAAATCAAGAATATCAAGCAAACTAATGAAAAAAAAAGTGAATAATAGGGGCCTAGCAGTACCTGGTCTAAAATTGAACTATAAAGCAATGGTCTGAAATGTAACTCTCATGATTGGTAAGGGATCACTGTATTGCTAAATAGCTATAAAATTGGGCATACTCTGATATAGAAACACAACTAATAGTTCTATATCCCAAAGAAAATTTTTAAAGGGAAAATATTTATTTGTATAAACAAAAATATTATAGCAGATTTTTGTTTTTGTCATGGAAACTGGAAATTGAGGAGATACTCAGTAATTTGGGAATGGATCAACAAGTTGTAGTATATGGTTGTGATGGGAATCTATTGTGTTATAAGAAATGATGAGCAGGATCATGTCAGGAAAAAAACCCAGTAAAGACTTACGTGAACTGATTCAAAGCAATGTGAGCAGAACAAGAGAATATTATACATAGTATCAGCAATATTGCATAATGATCCACCAAGAATGACTTGGTCATTTTAAGCCAATGATCAATTGTAAAGCACTCATGATGAAAAAATGCTATCCTTCTTTAAAAAAGAACTTATGGAGTCTGTATACAGATCAAATCATACTTCACTTTATTTTCTTCATTTCTTTTTTAGTCTGAGTTTTTTTTTTCCATAACATAACCAATATGGAAATGTTTTGCATGATAACATGTATAGATCAAATTGCTTCCTGTGTGGGGGAAGGTGGAAAGGGAAGGTAAGAGAGAGAATTAAGACCTGAAAATTTTAGAAAAAAGATATTAAAAATTGTTTTTATATGTAATTGGGAAAAACATATTATATAGTCTTGGAAAAAAGAAATCTAACATGTTTTGAGCATGTAGCATGTGCTTAGTATTCAGTAACAATATAATTCTAATTATTATTAAAAACTGTATTTAAATTCTTTAAAAAGATATTTATGCTCAGGGAATGTTTAAATAAATTACATCTGAGTTCCTCTCTAACTTGGAGATTCTATAGTATTGTGAGTAATAGATTGACTTCACCTCCTCTCCTTCCATTCCTGATATGACCCCTGGCAAGCTTATTTCCTAATTTATACACCCTTCAAACAATGCACACGCAAATTTACTACCATTCATCAAAGTGTCTTGTATAGAGAGGGGTTTTAATAATTTTTTTCCTGAAATATGGGATGAACTATACACTGACTAGTTCTGTGGACTCTGGCTCACAATCCTCCTGTACTTAGCTCATAGCAGATGAATATGCAATTGAGAAATATTTAACAGAATAAATAAAAAGACTATAAGGCATAAAAATATGACATTTTAAAACTATAAATATGTAGCCTACAAGGATCTTTATGTATGGATTAGTGTCCCCATTTGAGTATAGCATCATGGCTATATATCATTATCTTGATCATCCAGATTTCCGAGTTTCTTTTGAGGTCACCACAATGTTTCTGGTCACTCTGGTTCACATCCAGAGGTATCATAGAATCTTCTCTATCCTTTCCTCCCTTCCCCATCTCCAGTCAACCAACTGTGTATCATCATGTTAATTTCATATACACATTGCATTTCATATTTGCTTCCTTCCTATTACTCAGGAACCAGCTTGTTCAGATTTTCCCCTTCTTCACTTGGATTATTGCAACAAACAACATGACTTTTTTCTCCAGTCTTCCATATATAGCTTTCACAGCTCATAAAGTGATCTCACTTGAGGAGAGTCTGGCTATGTTATTCTACTTGTCACTATCCTTCATTGGCTCCCTGTTAGCTCCAGGATAAAATTATACCTTTCCACGTGAAATTTATTGGAATCCATAGTTTTATTCTAGCCAGCTTTCCCTTACTTATTATATGTTGTTAAACTCTCCTCCACATATTTTATATTCTAAACAAACAGTCTTAATTGCTATTCCCTGAACATATTGAACCAATATCTGGAATATATTCATTATTCACCTTTGTTTCTTAGAATCTCAAGATCATTCCTTATTTTCTTGGATTATAGTATTTAAACCCACTTTCCTCAATTAATTTGTACTTCTTTTGAATATATTTAATATATATTGACTATGTAAATATTGCATGTGGTATCTCTCCCTATAGAATGTAAGCTCCTTGAGGTCAAATACCATTATTTTTTGTCATTGAATAACTCACATTTGAAGGTGCTAGATGAGTGAGCGGATAGAGTGATAAGTCTACAGTCAGAAGGACCTGAGTCAAAGCTGGCCTCAGACACTCACCAGTAGTGTAACCCATGGCAAATCATTTAACTTCTGTTTGCCTCAATCCACTGGGGAAAGAAATGGCAAACCACACCAGTGTCTTTGCTAAGAAAATCTCATGGACAGTATTGTATTCATGGAGTCAAGAAAAGTTGGACCCAACTGAAAAATGGCAAACCAGCATCTAGCAATAACTTGACATAAAGCCCTATGTTCAATAAAAATTTGTTTATTGATTGTTTAGTATCCGTCACTTCACTTAAGAATCAGCTGGGTGGCTCAGTGGATTGAGAGCCAAGCCTAGATATGGGTTGTTGTAGGTTCAAATCTGGCCTCAGACACTTCCCAGCTGTGTGACCCTGGGCAAGTCACATAAGCCCCATTGCCTAGCCCTTAGCACTCTTCTACCTTGGAACCAACATGTAGTATTGATTCTAAGATAGAAGGTAAGTATTAAAAAAAATACACATATGTGCCACCTCTTATGGGAAGTCTTTCATGATTTCAACCCTTATAATTTCTTTCTTCCTCCCACTTATCTTATATCTCTCTCTCTCCTTCTTTGTCTCTCTTTATCCCTATATCTTTATCTTTCTCTCTAATCTCTATCTCTATCTCTTCTATTTATATCTACTTATCACCAAAGTGTGTATGTATGTATATATATATATATATATATATATATATATATATATATGTACATATATATGGGGGGGGGCTTAAGGATCTAATATGTACGGCTTTCATTTTGTTTTTGTATCTCTGGTTCCTAGCATGCTACCTTCCACATATTAGTCCTTAATGTTTAATAATTTCTCAAAATTTAGAATTTACTATCTGTCCTTCAAAAGTAAAACCAACACAATATAAAACTTAAACTTTTGTTTTAGCTGAGCTATTAGGAATAATGGTTCTTCACTGATAAAATTTTATCATTGTGGTCATCACAACATGCTATCTCTTTTAGTCTTTGGACCTTTGTCTGAAATGGTTTGGTATGGGTATGAAAAACACATGCATTTATGCACTATTCATTTTATGTTCATATGTGTTTTGTGTCTAAGCAGCTATGAGGTTTCCACTGAACCAGAAGCCAGCAGACTTTGCTTCTACACTTTCTATAATTATAATTTGCTATATAATTCTGGAGAAGTCACAAACACTTTCCTGGCTTCATTTTCTTCCTCTATTAAATGAAGATTTAGGACAAAATGTTTTTCAAGATCCCTTCCAGTTTTTTAACTATGTGATGCCCAATGTAGAAGTAGGCCTTTGTTGTATAAGCTTACTGTCTCCATACTATCATGCCATCTTTTGAAGGGACATGCTAAATTTGGAAGTTATCAAGAAATAGACTGAAAGCTCACATGATAATGAATGAACTGATAACTATTTACTTACAATTATTTTAAGTAGATGCTTCTCAAGAATTAACACTTTTCTACTCTTCCCAGGGTCTAGCTCACAAATGTATATACTGTTGTAGGTGCTTAATAAATAGGTATGGAATGAAAGAATCAGTGAAAAGGTGATAATCTATTTCTCTGTTTCTCTCTGGAAGTAAAATTTACCATAGATACATAAAAAAGCACTAGAAGCATACAAAGCCTTTATATACATTATTTTATTTAGCTTTTGTAGCCTTGTCAAGTAGATATAATTCTATATGAATTATTCTCTAGCAGATGAGGAAACTGAGTTTCATAGAGGAGCAATACCAGTGAGTGCAATAGGTAGAAAATACATGACTTTATGACCGAGATATTTTTTTCAATTATATGATTCTTCATCTTAATTAGGATAAACCACCTGCCTTATTCAAAATGAGATTTTAGCAGGGTGAAATAAAACCTATACAAATACACGATGTTATACAATTAAATTTAAAATAAGTATAGTCCAGATTAGGGTATATTAAGAGCTAAGACAGGTCCAAGTGTTATGTAAGGCTAGAGGAACAACATCAATAAATAATAATAATAATCATAGTTGGCATTTATATGGTGCTTACTATATGCCAGGTATTATGCTAAGCACTTAGCAAATATCATCTTTTTTCCTCACATTTGATTCTCACAACAACTCTGTGAGGTAGGTGCTGTTATCTTCTGTATTTCATAGTTGAAGAAACTTAGACAGATAGAGGTTAGAACCTGTTCCCAGGACCACAAAGTATTAAGTGCCTTTGTCACATCTGAACTCAGGTCTTCCTGACTCCAGGAATAATGAGCTATCCATTGTGCCAGATAACTTCCTTTAAGAAAAGAAAGATAATTTTTTTACTGGTCAGATTGCAAATGAGTTCATGGAGTTTTGAGAAATGTTTATCATTTCCAAAAAGAAGACAGGGAGGGATGCAGGGATGGAGGGAGGGAGGAAGCAGGCCAGAGATAAGGGGAAATGGGAGAAGAAGAGGAAGACAGGACAAGTTTTAAACACATGAAGAAGGGTGAGGAGTCCAATTTGCTCAATGTAGAATAAGTAATTGGAGTAATCAGTAGCAAAGGAGATAAAAAAAAAATTGAGAACCTTAAATGCCAGGCTAAGCAGTTTGGACTTTCTTCAGAGGATTTCAGGGGAAAGTTGAAGCATTTTGATTAGAGAGGCCACATGATCAAATCAGGACAACAGACAAATGTGGTAGATATAATTCTGAAGGCAGGCTTAGAGGGAGAAGAGGCTGAAGGTAGGACCATATTAGGAGCCACTGCTATATATTACTAGGTAGCCCATGCCAGCCATGTGTCCCTAAATAGGATAATAGCCATGGGACTAGAAAGGCTATAGCTAGGTGGAACAGTGGGAAGAGTGCCAGACATGGAGTCAGGAAGACTCTTCTTCCTTTATCTGTAAAATGAGCTGGAGAAGGAAATGACCAGCCATCCCAGGACCTTTGCCAAGAAAACCCCGAATAGGGGCATGAAGAATTGGACATGACTGATGGGAAAATGACTTAAATGGATGAAAGAGTTGTTACAAAAACAGAATTTGTGGAACTTATTGACTGATTACATTCAGGAAGAAGCAATAGGAAGCTCTTGGACTTCACAGAATTGAAGATTGGCATGATCAGAACTCTGTTTATGGAAATCTCATTGGCAGCAGTCTATAGATGGACTGCATAGAGGCAAAGCATAAGGTAAATGGTACAATTTAGAAGTTGTTGCAATAATCAAGGTGAGAAATGATTAGGAACTACACTAGGTGGTGGCTGCATGAATAGAGAAAAGAGGTCAGAGACAAGAAATTTATGGGAACAGAAATGACAATATTTAGTAAGAGACTGGATATTTGAGGTGTGGTAAAGAGTCCAGTGAAATGCCAAGATTACAAACCAGAAAAACTAACTAGAAGGAGAATATCCTTCCCTCAGTGGATATAGAGATATTGATAGAGGAAAGGGTTTTGGAGGAAATATAATGAATTCAATTTGAGGTTTGTTGAGATGGAGATGTCTCTGGGACACATTTGAAATATCTAAAAGGCAATTTTTGAGGTGGAATAGAAGCATGGGGCAAATGGGGCTTATTACTGAAATAGTTGATGAAACAATAGGATTGAATAAGATTTCTAAGGGAGAAGAAACATAGGTCATGGACAAAATCTCCGAGAATGACACAATTAAGGAACTCAGAAAAAGAAAAAGGAAATGGTGTTTTAATGCCCCAGGAATGCATCAGGGACAGTGTTTGACTCCTGGTAAAATGAAGTCAAAGATATGGAGAATGGGAAAATCAAAAGAACTGTGGGGAGTCATGATGAGAAGGAGTGGCTTTAATGTGAATGAGGAAGTGTGAGGCATGAAGGAAAAGAAAATTTGGTTAGAGAGTCCAATTCTGGGTATGGTGAGATCTAAGCTACGGCATGATGGGTTTGTGAATATCATGGAGTTTAGGTAGAAATACTAAGAGCAGAGGGGGTTGAAGAACTATGAAGGTATACTGCCAGAAGGAATATCACTGTTAATATCAAGTTTCCTAAGAATGATGATAAAGTTTTGGGAAGGGAAGGAAATTTGTGAATTGAAGGCTAAAGGTATTTGATAAAGATATGAGACAGCTAGAAATCAGATAATGACATCAACAGGAATGGATGAAAGAGAGATATAATAAGATCATATAAACTGTTTTAAAGTGAACCTCCCACAGCCACTAAAATCCTCCCCTTGCCACAGTTACTAAAAAGATATTATTTCTACTTTTGAAAACATCCTCTTCCCCCTTCCATAAAAAAAAAATGAACAACATAACTCTTCTAGAAAGTGGGATCTCACAAAGGTCCATCTGGGTTCTCTGGAGTAAGAAAAGAGCTTTTCTTCAATCAGTCACTAGGGGTAGGCATGGGAGAGGGATCATGTCAGAGGAAGTAATCCAGTTTAACTCATGAGAATTAAAAGTTTTTCTCAACTTAAATCAATGCCAAAGCTCCCTGTAGGATCCCGGAGGATCCCAAATAAGTAATCAAGTTATTTTAAGCCACTACTTACCCTGAAGAAGTCATATTTTCTTGACAGAATCCTTACTTGCCTGCCTATGTATAAAATGACCAGTCCAACTAAGAAAGTTGCTATAGAGGACAAAAAGAAGGCCTTTTGCACTTCTATTGGGCAGGCCATTTTGTACTCTTTCTTTAGAATGTGAAACTTTACAGAGAATGTGAAAACATGGGATTCTGGGGCTTTTGTGATGCCATGATTACATGGCAAGAATTCCAGGAATAAGTACTGATTTGGTATCATTCCACTAGACAAAGACTGAGGGTTGAAATTATCAAGATTATTCTAACTCTTCAGTTATTGGATTTAGACAAGGGTCCAAGAAGTAACATCCAAGCACATAGACAATGATTATTTACTTTGAGAGTCAGAAGAGTAGTGTTCTCCTCCTGATTCCCCTATTGCCTTATTTTTTGAGCAGAGATAAGGTTATTCTTTGTAGCTCAGTCTACCAACTTAGTTTAATTTATGTAATTCAAATGAATGAATCAAATGAGTGGGGAAAGAATCTGTCATTCAGAATGCCAGAGACCATCTCATCTGATACATATCTAAGGAGGAGCTTTCATGTACTATGCTTCACAGGGAGTCAACTGGAACTTGAAGGTTTTCAGACCTCAAGAAGATGTGTGACATAATGGATAGAAAGCTGGACCTAGAGTCAGCAAGATCTAACTGAATTTTCCCTCTCAGAGTCATTGACTGTACATCATGCACAAGTCCCTCCAAATTTAAGCCTGTTACCTAGTCCATAAAATGGGTATACCCATACCTACAGAACCTACCTAACAGCATTGTCATGAGGCTTAAATAAGATAATGTGGGTGAATTACTTTATGGATTTTAAAACATTAGGTAAATTTCAGTTATTATTGATCAATCAGTGAGGGGGAAATTTATCTTCAGAGGAAGCTCCAGTCTGGTTTTATGTATCTCTCATTCTTAGGGATTTTCTGCTTTACCTAGATAAAAATCTTCATTTTTGACATTTCAATTCATTGTTTTTAATTTTGTCCTGGGAATCTAGTAGAACACTATTTTATGTGAAAATCTTTCCTATGCTTGAAGATATATCTCTCATGAACTATTGACATTCAAAATTTTCTACAAGCTAAATGTTTATAGTTCCTTCAACTGATCCTCATATGGACTGATTTGGGGCCCTTCATCAAGGTTATATTTTATTTCATGTGCTCTAGCTTATTAATATCTTTCCTAAAAAATTCTACCCAGAATTGATTACAACACAGCAGGACAGGGAAAAATAGGTCTTTTACCTTTTTAATCCTGGATAACATGCTTCTACAAAGGCAGCCTGATGTTGCAATTGTTACTCTAGCTTCCATATCAAATTATGGACTCATCCTAAGCTGGGAAACACTAACAATGTCATCTATAATATCTTCAAATTTTCCACAAGAAAGATTGGGCAGCCTTGTCTAACCTAACATTTTTTAAGTTGATTATTTTGGACTAAACTATAATATATTAAATCATATGTGGAACAACTAGTTGGTGCAGTGGGTAGAGTGTTAGAATTGAAGTGAAGAAGACCTGAGTTCACATTCTGCATCTCACATTTAGTAGTTATGTGACACTGGACAACACCTTAAACCTCTTTATGCCTCATTTTATTTTATTTTTTGGACTTGGTTTTATTTGTTCATTTTTTACCTTTGTTATAGCTATCTTTCTCTCTTCCCACTCCACACTAGAGAAGGCATCATTTAATAAACTATAACTTGCTTAAGTTCTACTTATCAATTCTTTCTTTGTAGGTGGACATTAAAACTCATTCTTTCTCAAAACATACTTCTCTTGTATATAATGTCCTCTTGGTTGTTGTGCTTATTTTGCTTTTCATTACTTAATATAGATCTTTCTTTGTTTTTAAAAAATTAACCTAAACTCATCATTTCTTATTGCACAGTAGTATTCTATCTCAATCATATGATACAATTTGCTCAGCCATTCCCCAACTGATCTGCATCTCCTCAATTTCCAGAACTTTCTATCACAAAGCAAATGTATGCCTCATTT
This sequence comes from Monodelphis domestica, assembly GCF_027887165.1. NCBI lineage: Eukaryota > Metazoa > Chordata > Mammalia > Didelphimorphia > Didelphidae > Monodelphis > Monodelphis domestica. The sequence continues at coordinate 579,905,364 of NC_077227.1, read as the reverse complement.
TATAGGTAAGAACAAAATACCTACATCCCAGGGTTGTTGTGAGGATAAACTATTTGTAAAGTGCTTTGCAAACTTTAAAGTGCTATTATATAAATGCTAGCAAACATTATCATTATTATTCATTATCATCAAATTTCATCTTAGACTTCAATCAACTTTATAGTCTGTCATAATATCATATGATAATGACTTGTATTCATCTTCTGTTAACTTCCTTTTCTCTACATATTTTCATAAAATTGTGAAAGGAAATTTTTATTACCTTTGTCTATTTTAAGTTAATCAATCAAGAACTTAAAGTACCCCTACTTAACACTTATTAAGTCACCAACTAAGAAAGTTCACACTCTAAAAGGCCATAAGCACTGCCCCCCACCTGCAATGCTAGGCCATTTGGAAGGTTGTGATAGGTTCCTGAGATGTGAAAGACCATCCCATGGATGGTCTAGAATGGAACTAGAAACCAGAGAGACAGGAAGTGATGTGGAGAAAACTGCCTATAAAAGCCAGCCGAGGGCATTCTGTTTCATTCTTCTATCTTGGTGGCTCTTGCTGAGGGAGGAGTTCTGCATTGTTGTCTCTGCTTTGGAGGCTTTTCTGTGTTGAGTGATTCTTCTGCCTTGGACTTCTGCTTTGGAAATTGGTTGTGTGCTGGTAAGACTCTTGCTGAAGAGACTACTGTGACTCCTGGTTGGAGATCAGGACCTGAGGGAGCATGTTTTCTTTTTTTTCTTTGTTATTGTCATGCAAATATTGGTCTTTGTTCTAAGAACAAAGTTATATGTAACCAAAATACCAAAATTAAACCAAAAATACACTGATGTGAAAGACCAACAGTTCTTTCCTTGAAGATGGATAGCATTCCTTGACATAAGTCTTTTAGGATTGTCCCAGATCATTACATTGCTGTGAAGAGCCAAGTTTCCACAAATGTTCTCCCAGTTCAGCTTATTTCACTCTGCTTCAATTCCCTCATATCTTTCCAGCATTATATGAAATCATCCCACTTTTCATTTCTTATAGCATAATAGTATTTCTCCATTAACATGTACCGCAATTTATTCAGTCATTCCCCAATTGATGGACATCCCCTCAATTTCCAATTCTTTATCACCATATAAAGAGCAGCTGTAAATATTTTTGTACAAGTAGGTCATTAATCTTTTTTATTATCTCTTTAGGATATAGACCCATTAGTAGCATTATTGCATCAAAGGGTACACACAGTTGTATAACTCTTTGGGTATAGTTCCAAATTGTCCTCCAGAATGGTTGGGTCAGTTAACAGCAATGCATTAGTGTCCCAATTTTGCCACATCCTCTCCAACATTTATCCCTTTCTTTTACTACCATATTGGTCAATCTGATAGGTGTGAGATAGTATCTCAATGTTGTTTTAATTTGTATTTCTCTAATCAAGAATGATTTATAATATTTTCCCCATGATTATTAATGGCTTTGATTTCTTTATCTGAAAATTGACTATACATATCCTTTGACCATTTGTCAATTGTGGAATGGCTTGTAATCTTAAAAATCTGACTTTTTTACAAATTTGAGAAATTAGACTTCTATCAGAGACATTTGTTATAAAATTTTCCCCAATTTATTGTTTCCGACATTAGTTTGGTGTGTACAAAAGTTTTTTTAATTTAATATCATCAAAATTATTCATTTTACATCTTTTTATACTCTCTATATCTGGTTTGGTCATAAATTCTCCCCTTCTCCAAAGATTTGCCAGGTAAACTATTCTGTGTTGTCCTAATTTAGTTATGGTATCACTCTTTATATGTAAATCATATACCCATTTTGACCTTATCTTGGTGTAAAGTGTGAGATACTGATCTATACCTAGCTTCTGCCATATGATTTTCTGGTTTTCTCAGCAGTTTTTGTTAAAGAGTAAGTTCTTGATTCCTGCTATTTTCTATTATATATTTTAAATCATATGCACTTTTTAAATCTCCTAAGTTTTTGGTTTGTAAGATTGTTTTGATTCATGGACCTCACTTGCCTTATTTTGGGCCTCTGTCTTCTCCTCATTAACATTGTCATAGGTTCAAAATTTATGGGTGCAAAATTGTAATAGTACCAAACTGTAGAGCCACTTAAAGGTCAGAAAGCACTTAGGAATATTTGGGAATATCAGATATACAGGGGCCTCCTCAGGCCAGGCAATACTAAACTCCCTAGGGACATAAAAATAAGACTTTACTTTGAAAACTGAATATCTAAATTTGAAGTAGCCAGAATAATTGGACCTCCCCCCACCCAATATCAGCTGTCCAGGTTCTCAACGTCAGGAATGAGTTAGAAACAAGACTCTGTGGAATGACAGGACTAATTAAATGGTTTCCAGCAATTTTTTTCTCTGTAAGATATTTTTGTTTTTTTTTATTTTATTGGTTTTATTTATTTCCATATTGTTTATTTTTATAAGTGAATAATCTTATAAAACCAAAACCCCTAAACATAAACCCAAATAAATGATTGAAAAATAATATTCTTTCATCTGTATTCTTATCCAACAATTCATTTCCTGGAGGTGGATAACATTTTTTGTCCTAAGCTCTTGGAATTGTCCTGGATCTTTGTACTATTAAGTCTTTTACAGTTGATCATTCCAAAATATTGCTGTACTGTGTACAATATTTTCCTGATTCTTTTTATTTCACTCTATTTCAATCCATAACAATCTTTCTTGCTTTTTTTGAAGTCATCCTGTTCATCATTCCTTACAGTACAACACATCATTCCATCACCATCATAATGCCACAATTTGTTCAGCCATTCCCCATTTGATAAACATCCTTTGAATTTCCAATTCTTTCCTACCACAAAAAGAGCTGCTATAAATATATTTTTACATCTAGGTTCCTCCTTCTTTTTTTATCTCTTTGGAATATAATCCTAGTAGCAGTATTATTGGATCAAAGAGTACACATTGTTTTATAGTCCTTTGGGCACAATTCCAAATTGCCCTCCAGAATGGTTGGGTCAGTTCACAGCTCCACATGCAATGCATTAGTATTGCAACTTTGTCACATCCCCTCCAACATTTATCATTTACCTTTACAGTCATAGTGGCTGATCTGATAAGTGTGAGGTGGTACCTTAGAGTTGTTTTAATCTGCATTTCTCTAATCAAGAAGGATTTAGAACATTCTTCATCTTCATCTGAAAACTACTTATTCATACTCTGACTGTAAGATATCTTTGTAGAGAAGGCTCTCGTGTACCTTTTTCTCATTGATCAGTCTTCTAAATTTTGAGGCTTTCAACTTGTCTAGTTGTCTGTGATGAATAAAAGCCACCCCTTAAAAAAACCTCTTATATTACTATCTTTTCAGGATTCTCAATTGAATAACTTTTGAGGACACAATGTTTCAAATTATAGCAATACACTGATATGATTTTGTAGGGCAAATAGTGGGATGTGTAAGTCAAAACAGCACATGTCATTTTAGGTTGCATTAATTAAAAAATGTCGATAATGAAGCAATTAGAAAATCATCTAACTGGCAATGTGGAAGAATATTTAAAAATTTCCAGTAACATAAAATCTCAAAAATTGTATTATGCTCCATAAACAGAGTAATTGTAATTGAATCCATAAGATAAAAAGATATAATGTGCCACAATGTAAAAAACAAAACCAAACAAAACCAAAAAAGTCTCATGATGTAAGTTAGAGAATGTTAATACTTTGCTTTTCTACTTAGCATTCCCAACCTTAGGCCATTCTCGAATTAGGCTGTAGTAAAGGCAAAGAAATGACAGGAATCAAGCGGTAGCAAAAATTTGGACAGGGGTTTATTTGGAGCCACCGGATGGAGCAGATATATTAGGACTAAGACTCGAGCTTAGACAGAGGCATATAATTATGTTTGTATGTGAGAGATGAAGTTCAGTAAGGTGGTAGACTCTTCTCAATAAAGCTCTTACATGGAGTCAGGGAGACTTTCAATCAAAACAAGTTGTTTTGTGTTCCTGGTTTAAGTTTCATTTCCCCCAAACCACAATATGACAAAGAGTAAGCTGATAGGCTGAACCTGTATATGGTGATAAAATATGCTAATAGTAGAATTGAAGATGCTTTTGTTTTTGATTGGTCAAAACCAATATGAATAATTAGGGTAATGAGGCATTGTAAATTGCACATTCTGATTAGCTAGCTCTTAGAACTAGATTGTAATTCTCTATTGACTGACCAATGGTGAATGAGAGAAGGGATTTATTCTCAATAGGGACTAGGATTAAAAGGAACTCTGTATGCTTCTTTACTATTTACTTGTTGGCTGTAACACTTTTAACACTGGATTGTGAATACCCAAAAGAGCCTTTGTCACATCAACGATGAGTTCAAGATTCTTTTGAGTATGGTCATTCCTCTCAAAGTATAATTAGAAGGGAATTTGTATTTAATCTAATGAAACACCTCCTTTTATGGAGAAGAAAATTGTGTCACAGGGAAAGGGAACTATAAATCAACTAGGTACTGTTTCTTCTCATTGATTGGAGGTGACTCTGGGTACTGTCTTTGCACTATGGGCACAATGGTACCTCTCAAAGTAAAGAAGATACAGACATAACCAATAGCTGGACCTTCGGAGTCTGTGTAATTATGAAAAGATCAGTAGCCAAAGAATAAAAAAAGGAGTCTAGAGGCAAGGTTTGAGGTATTCTAAAAAAAAAAACCTGAAAAGTCAGAACTTCATGAAAAAAATTAATTACAAAACAAATAAGAACAAACTAGGTTACAAGATGCATCAGCAGCCGTGGTCATAAAATATAATAGATCAAAAGAATGGAAAGAAATTAAAGAAAAATTAGAGTGACTTGAAAGAGGATTATATATTAGATTATGAACTCCTTGAAAGTAGAGACTTTTTTTTTACTTTTTTTGATATTCTTTTTGTGCCAATGTCTTGCACATAAATTCATTTAATGAATGCTAACAGACTGACTAATGTAAAGGAAAATGAAGTAGTATTAAATGATGAAAGAGAAATTCCTAAAAATTCCCTAATTGTCCAAATAACAGAATGATGAAAAAGAAATAAAATCCCTAAGAAGTTGGGGATGTTTTAAGTAGGAAATAAGAATTCTCACTTTGGAATTAAAATTTAAAATATGTTAGGTGTTATCCATCAAGTTTAAGGGATATTTGTCCACTACCACTTGTTGTTGTTGTTGTTGTTTTTTCTCCAATTACATGTCCAGTCAATTTTTTACAATTACTTTCTGACATTTTCCAATTCATATTCTCTCAGTCCCTCCTTCCCCATCCTTCTCTGGGATGGGAACTGATCAGATATAGGTAATCTAGGGTTTTCATTCAATACAGATTTCCATATTGCCTGTGCTGTGACAGAACCCACATATTACACATACAATAAAAAATTCATGAAGAAAATAAAATTAAAGATGGCCACTTTGATCTGTAATCAAATTCCAACAGTTCCTTTTTTTTTTGGCTTTGGTTAACATTTTTCATTATGAATCCTTGAGGTTATCTTGGGACCATTTTTTGGAGATAACAATTTATTCCTTCATAGTGGATGATGTATAATATTTCTGTTACTGGGTATACTATTTTCTTGGTTCTGCTCACTTCACTTTGTATCAATTCATACAAGCCTTACCAGGTTTTTCTGAACTCATTCTGTTCATTTTTTATGGCACAATATTATTCCATTACAATCCTATACTACAACTTGTTTATCCATTCCCCAAATGATTGACACCTACTCAGTTTTCAGTTCTTTGCCAATACAAAGAGAACTGTTAAAATATTTTTCTGAAAGTAGATCCTTTCTCCGTGTCTCTCATATCTTTGGTATGTAAACCGAGTAGTAGTATTTCTGGATCGAAGGGTATGTCTAGCTTTATGGCCCTATGAGCATGGTTCCAGAGTTCTCTCCAGAATGGTTGTATCAGTTGCCAGTTTTACCAACAGTGTATTAAATGTCCCAATTTTCCCACATCCCCTCCAACATTTGTCATTTTTCTTTTTGATCACATTAGTCAATATGATAAGTATGAGGTGGCATCACAGAGTTGGATTAATGTGCATTTCTCTAATCAATAGTGATTTGGGGCATTTTTTTGAATGACTATAGACAGTTTTAATTTCTTCATCGAAGAACTTACTGTATATATCCTTTTATTAATCAATTGGGGAATTTCTTTGTATTCTTATTAATTTGATTGAGTCTTTTATATATTTGAGAAATGAGACCTTTCTCAAAGACACAGTATAATTTTCCTCCCAATTTGTTGTTTCTCTTCTAATCTTAGTTGCACTGGATTTGTTTATGGAAAAAAAAAACTATTTAATTTTACATAATCAAAATTATCTATTTTATTTTTTGTCATGTTTGCTGTATCTTGTTTGGTCATAAATATTTCCTTTAACCATAAGTTTGACTGGTAAACTTTTTATGCTTTTATTTCTAGATTATATCAAATTTTGTAATTGCCTCTATTCCTTACTTGGTATAGAATTTATCTATTACATAAAGCTATTAAAACAGCATCATCAGTTTCTCTTCTAATTTGTATATGGAGGTATTTGTAATATTTAGATCATGTATCCCTTCTGAATGATACAGGAAATATTGTGTCAGATTGTGTCCAACCCTAATTTCTGCCAGACTGTCTTCCAGTTTTGATTTTTAATCAAATAAAGAATTCTTTCCTAGGTAATTTATGTTTGGAATATTATCAAATAATATAATGCTATAATCTCCTTGCTGTTCTGGCCTCTAGTTTTCCTTCTCTGTTTTAGTTCTCTTTGGTTTAGGTATCAGTATCATATTTGTGTCATGAAAGGAATTTGGAAGACTTTCTTATTCACCTATTTTCCCAAATAGTTTGTGTAGTATTGGAATTTGGTAGAATTATTTGATAGTTTGTTCAATTTCTTTTAATGTGATTATAATTTTAGGCAGTTTATGTTTTTGTAAATATTAATGGATTTCACTTAGACTATCAGATTTATTGGCACAGAATTGAACAAAATAATTGGTTTAATTTCTTCTTCATTAGCTGTGATATCACCTTTTTAAAATTTTGATACTGATAATTTTGGTTTCCTTCTTTCTTTTTAAAAAGTAAATTAATTAATAGTTTATCCATTTTATTTTCCACAAACTAGCTCCTTTCCTTATTTATTAGTTTGATGGTCTTACTTGCAATGGTATTTATCTCTCCTTTAATTTTTAGGATTTCCAATTTACTGATCAATTGGTTATTTTAAATTTATTTTTGTAGTGTTTTTTTTTTCATCTGTATGGCCAATTCATTAATCTGCTCATTATTTTATTGATATAAGCATTTAGAGAAATAAATTTCCTCAAGCACAACTTTGGCAGGACCCCATAGATTTTTATATGTTATCTCTGCATTGCTTTTCCCTTTAATGAAATTATGGATGGTTTCTGTGATTTTTTCTTTGATCTATAAGATTATTAAATTTCCATTTAATTTTTTAGTCTGACTTCTGCCTTTTGTTAAATGAAATTTTATTATGTCATGGTATTGGTTGAAAACTATGTATTTAATATTTCTGCTTTTATACATTTGATTTTGAGGGTTTTATGTCCTATTTTTATGTGGCCAATTTTTGTGAAGGTGCTATCACTTCTGATTAAAATGAATATTCTTTTCCATTAACATTTAGCTTTTCCAGAGGTCTATCATATCTAGCTTTTGTAAAGTTTTATCTCTTTAACTTTTTTCTTACTTATATTTTGGTTAGATTTATATAATTCTGAGAGGTGAATGTTGAAGTTCCCAATTACCATAGTTTTACTATTTCCTCCTGTAACTCACATAACTTCTCCTTTGGGAATAGGGATGATATGACAGTTTGTGCTTATATGTTTAATATTGATATTGCTTTATCATCTATGATGCCTCTGATCATAACATAATTTTCTTCCTTATCTATAGTGATGAGATTAATTTTTACTTTTGCTTTGTCTGAGAACATGATAGTTACCCCTGATTTTTTTTTAATTTTGACTGAAGCATAATAGATTCTCCTCTAACCACTTAATTTTACTCTTTGTGTATCTCCCTGTTTTAAATATGTGTGTGTGTGTGTGTGTGTGTGTGTGTGTGTGTGTGATAGAGAGCATACTTTGGGATTTAGGTTTTTAATCCTCTCTACTATCCTTTTCTGCTTTATGTGTGAGTTTATCCCACTCACGTTCACAGTTATTATTAATAATTATGTTTCTCTCCATCTTATTTTCCCTATTTATTCTTTTCTTGTTCCTTTCAGCCTTTCCCTGCTCACAACTGTTTTGCTTCTAATCACTATGCTCTCCAATTCTCCCTCTTTCTTGTCTATCCCCATTCTCTCTTTTTATTCACCTTTTTCACCTATTTACCTATAGGATAAATTGGATATTTATAGCTAGTTGAATTTAGATGTTATTTCCATTTTAAGATAATTCCAATGAGAGTTGAATTCAGACATTGTCTGCCACACCCCCATCTTCTCCTCTACTTTGTTGATTCTTAGGAGCCTTTTTGATGTAATTTACCCCCTTCTATATCTCCTTTACTCCCCATATGTTCCGCTTTCTCATCCCTCATTTTTTAATATTATATCCCATTCAGTTTTGCTTGCTCTCTTTCTTTCTATGTAAACTCCTTATTTTTTCATTTTATCTTATAGTTATAAAGTTGAGTATCTTAGCATACTTTAATACTTTAAGTACCTTAAGCTTCTCAAATATCATAAATATCTAAAGTTTATCAATTATCACCTCTCAGGTATGAATATACTCAATTTAACCTTAATGAAACCCTTAAATTTTTAGTTTACCTTTTTATGCTTCTCTTAAATAGCAAATTTAATGATTGAATTATCTTTACAGATTTTTTATTTGGTCAGAAATGCCTGGAAGTCCTCACTTTCATTAAATATCACTTTCTTCCCGTGTAGGATTATGATCAGATTCATTGGGTATGTGGTTCTTGGTATGTAGGCCTAGATTCTTTGCTTTGGGAATAATATATTCCATACCTTCTGGTCCTTTTGATGTAGTAGCTGCCAGGACTTGTTAAATCCTGACTGTGACTATATAGTATCTGAATTATTTCCTTCTGGCTGCTTACAGTAATTTTCCTTGGCCTGGGGATTTTTTTTAAATTTTTCTAGAATAGTCCTGGGATGTTTTACTTCAGGGTTTCTTTCAGAAAGATAATTTGTGGACTCTTTCAACTTCTCTTTCCCGCTCCTATTTGAGAATATCAGGGCAATTTTTCCTAATTATTTCTAGAAATCTGTTGTACAGACTTTAAAAAAAAATTCTTTCTTATTTGTATTAGAGCTTTCAGGTATTCCAAAGATTCTTAGATGACCTCTTCTGGATCTATTTTTCTGATCAATTCCTTTTCCAGGGAAATATTTTAGATTTTCTTCTGTTGGTTTTATTTTATTGTCTCTAATGTATCATAAAGTCATTATCTTCTATTTGCTCAATTTTACTTTTGGGAAGTTATTCTGTTTCTTGAGCTTTTGTGCTCTTTTTTCATTTGGACAATTCTAGTCTTTGAGGATTCATTTTCTTCAGCAGTTTTTATGGCCTCCATTTTCATTTCACCCATTCTAATCTTTAGGAAATTGTTTTCTTCAGTGGCTTTTTTTGGCTTCTTTTTCCATACAAAATTATATTGCTTTATTCAAATTTCCTTTCCTTTATATGTGAAACTGTCCTGGTCACTTACATAGTTTGTTGTTTTTCACTATAATTATTAAATTTAATCACTATTTCTCTTGAAGTCTGTAATACAAGGTTTTTGTTTATTTGTTCATATTCTCTTTTGATCTGTGAACTTATGGATTCTTTTGATGGATAAATTTTTATTTTTATTGGATTGTTTTACATGTTCAAAAGTTCTGGACAAATTTTTTTAATATTATTTCTCACATTATGGTATTGAGATTTTATTTGACATTTTTTTCTGGGAGACGTGGTCCGTCGATAATCATTTATTAAGCATTTTCTATGTGTCAGACTCTATGCACTGAAAATATGATACAATATATCCTAGACCTTGAAGTGCTTGCAATCTAATATGGGAAGACAATACATAGCAGAAACCTGAAAAGCAGGGAGTGAGTGGGGAGACACCAAGAATGAGGGAATGATGGAGAATTAAAAACAGTCCAAAACAGTGTACCTGTGAGAAATAGGGGGAAAACTCTTTAATTAGAAACCCTGGACCCTATGACCATAGCCTTACAAATGGTCTAATCTGAGAGTATGGGTAAAATTCAATCTTGCTGCATAATGAAATATCCCAGTGATGAGTTTCCTGGAGAAGGAAGACATAAAGAGAATTTCAAAGACATCCAAAAGCAGTGTAACTAGTGAGAAATATGGAGAAAAATGTACTGAACCCTAGAAATTATACCCCTGCTCTTTCAAGTCAAGGTCATGAGTACTTAAGTCAAATCATAGTACTTAACTTGTCCTCATGATGCTTTTACAAAAATACATTTTTCTTTTAATGCTAATGATTTTGTGTCTCTTCTTCTAGATTTTCTTTTCCTTTATTCTATTTGTGTCCCTAAACTTTTGTTTTATTCTTCTTTGTTTCTTTCATAATTTTTTTAAAATATTCTGTTCTGCCAATTATTTCTGTTGTGCAATGTGTATTTTACTTCATTGATTTTTTATTTCTATCTTGATTTATTTATAGACATCCTGCTATGGTTGCAAGCTCACTTGGGAATCTATAGGAATCTCTGCAGCATCAAGAATAGATTCATTTCCCTTTTTATAGGCAATATTTACTTGGAATTTTTTTAGATTAATTACTTAAATGATCAAGATATCATATTCCCATTAGTTATTAATAGCTTTCTTTCTGATTTATTTACTCATGGAAAAAAAGTTTTTATTTGAGATATCTTTGCCCTGAGAACTTGTAGATTTCAAGTATTTTTTTTTCCTTTAAATTCTTCAAGTGATAACTTTCTGACTTCTCCATTGATGAAAGTTTCCCCAAGTGCTAGACTCCAAAGCTTACTCCCATCGTAGGGAATACATTTTTTTTTTAAACTCTTACCTTCCATCTTGGTATCAATATTGTGTATTGGTTCCAAGGTAGAAAAGTAGTAAGGGTCAGGCAAGGGGGGTTAAGTGACTTGCCCAAGGTCACATAGCTGAGAAGTGTCTGAGGCCAGATTTGAACCTAGGACCTCCTGTCTCTAATCCTGGCTCTCAATCCACTGAGCCACCCAGCTGTCCCTGGGAATACAATTTTTACCAACGTTAGTGTCTGTACAAAGTGACTTCTGGAGAGACAGAATTGGCTTTAGCTGGATTATGATTCCCTTTCTATAAGGTTGAGTCTGTTGGTGTCTGCACATGCTGGTGCCAGGGAAAGTTTGCTCTATTCTTTACTTTTCTGGCTGAGCCCTCCTGCAGTATATATTTCATTGATGGACTTCTGCCTCAGACAACAAAATTTTGTGTTTCCTGTGTGTTTCCATATTCTTGGCACATAGTATTTGTATGTGTGTGTTTGAGTAGTGATAATTAGATCTGGTGCCAGACCATGGGTCCTACTAGAGAAAGGAGTGCTGAGTGAGCTTATTAGATATTAAGCATTAGTCCTCTATTTTGATACTTTAGAAAGTTATTAGGTTTTGTAGAGTTTTATATCATGGTGACAACTGCCATCATTTTATATTTTACACATAATTCTTATTTTGAAGTGTTTTGCAAGGTTGTGAGGGATCTGGAAAAATGTCTAGTCCTCAAGCTTACTGAACACATCATCTGGAAGTCTAAAACATATTTCTCTATTTTGTTCACCTCATTGATTCTTTTCCCTTTCTGTCGATTCTGAAACTTTTATTTCCTTTTTTTAGATTAATGGATAATGTGCTTATTTATCTCATTTAATTTCTAGTTTGTTTATGCAATTAAAGTTTCCAAAGTACTAAATTTGAGCTCAGCCTCTTAACCAATTAATTTGTCACTGCCTATGCAGATAATGATCCATCATATCCTGAACCCTTTTTCATGTTATGCCTCAATCTTAGAGATAATTAGTCATGAGGGAAGTAATAAGGGCAGAGACATTACACCATGGTAAAAATCAACCTTTGTTTCAAATTGTGTTGTCCAATGCTCCCCTCTTGCCTCCCTATAAACATTCTTCATATTTGTCATGCAATCTTCACTCTGCTCCAAGTCCACCTACCTTACTAGGTCACAGTTAGTCCAAGGAGCTCTAATTTCCCTTTTCCTAAGGCAAGATGATGTCCATGGAGTCTTACCATTCCCTCTGATGAAATGGATTTTGTGTGCACAATCTCTTTAGTCAGATTGGACTCATTATGAAGTCCCTATCTTCCATTGCAGACATTTTACCTCTTCTCTCTTAGGAATGAGACTTGGTGAGTCTCTTTCCCTCAAATGGATTGTGGCTTCCTCTTTTTATTCCTAGGTTTTAATTTCTTCCCTTTATCCATGTCTCCCACTTTTCTGTAGCTCTTCTTGCTGATTAACTACCAATATTGAGGACCACTGCTCTTTTGATATGGTTGGAAGGAAAACAAGAATAGGTTCTAGCAAACTTCACCCCCCTCCAATTCTCTAAGGAAGATTTTGATTCTTTCCTTTTCCTTAGTCTGGAAGTTCTTAAAGTTGGCTGTAACATTGATGAGCATTGTCAATTGGGGATTTAAAGCAGGAGGTAATCTGATCTATGGATTCTTTCAATCTCTACTTTACCCTTTTATTCAAGAATATCAGGACAGTTGTCTTAGATAATTTCCTGTAGAATGATATGAAGGCTTTTTCTTTGGTCATAATTTTAATTTAGTCCAATAATCCTTAAATTGTCTCTCCTACATCTATTTTCCATGTCTGTTGCTTTATTGATGATATGTTTCATATTTTCCTCAATTTTTTGATTCTTTTGATTTTGTTTCCTAGATTCTTGCTGTCTTGTGAAGTCATTAGCTTCCAATTTTTCAATTCTAATTTTTAAAGACTGAATTTCATCTTTGACTTTTTGAACATCCTTTTCGTTTTGATCTATTTTTCTTTTTAGGTCATTGTTTTTATCGTTTACTTTCTTTGCATAGTTGTAGAGTTGGTGAATTTTGGTTTTAAACAACTATTTTCTTATTTTACTTCATGTGCCTCTTTTTCCCAATGACCTATTTTGCTTTTTGAGTTCTTCTCCCAATTTTACTCAACCTCTCTTAATTGTTTTTTGAATTGTGTTTTGAATTTTTCCAAATTTAAAGTCCAATTCACTGGAGTGAATCCCCTGTTCCATTTGATCTTTGTCCATTATCTGAATAGAAGTTGTCAATTGTAATTTCTTTTTTCTTTTTCTGTTGTTTACTCATATTTTTTCCTTCTTTTTCTCTTCTTTTTGGCTGTATTCTTGCTCCTCTTCTTATTATTGGATCTCTAAGTTTGGGCTTTTCTGCCCTGAAGGGGCTTCTTCTCTGCTCCACTGATTAACTTGATTAGACTGATGGAGCTGACCCAATGTATTAATATGCCCTGAGGTCAGATCTTCCCCAGCTGCCATCAGAGGCTGAAGGTGAAAGGTGAAGGTATGGAGGCTGAAAGACATCAGTCTTCCTCTCTATTCCTTTCTGCCAGCTACTTCCCTGCCAACTTCCAGGTCAGAGTCCTGATCTTCTCATGTTAATACCAAGGTATCCCAGTCAGTTGAAGTTCTACTTTGGGTCTCAGTGCAATAGGTGGGGGAGGGGTGTTGGATCTTTACCTTATACCTGAGAATTCACCTTAATTTGCATACCTATCAGGTTGGATTGAGTAGGAGAGACCTATCCCTCTGTCTTTTTGTTGAGTTTGGATTTCTGGCTTCTTCTTTGCACAAATGATGAACTGGATTAAGCCAGTTGAACTAATCTGTAGAATTGAATGTGCCCTGAGGCCAAAACTTCCAGAGGCAGAGGCCCAAGATGGAGATGTGATGCCTGAAGGCTAGGAACAGTCTATCCTCTTCTCTGCTTCTCTCCTTCAGCTATCTCCTTGCCAGCTGTGGTCAGAGCCCTGAGCTTTCGGTAGTTGTGGTAGCAAAGTACTCTAGAGTTGAAGCCCTCTCCCTGAGACCCCACTGATCACCCCCTAGTCTTAGCCCAGTAGGTGGGGGGAGGGGCACTTGGACCTTCCTCCCTTTTTTCCTTAAACATGAGAATTCAACCTTTTCTGTGTAACTTTTACATTGAATTGAGCAGGAGGGTCCTGCAGTTCTGTCTTATTGTTGAATTTGGTTTTCTGTCTCCCTTGAAGCACTTTGTTTTTTATTGGTGTGGAGGGGTTTTTGCTGCTTTTCAGTTGCCATATTGACTCTGTGATTCTTTTTTTTTTTTTTAAACCCTTACCTTCCATCTTTGAATCAATACTGTGTATTGGCTCCAAGGCAGAAGAGTGGTAAGGTCTAGGCAATGGGGGCCAAGTGACTTGCCCAGGGTCACATAGCTAGGAAGTGTCTGAGCCCAGATTTGAACCTATGACCTCCTGTCTCTAGGCCTGGCTCTCAATCCACTGAGCCACCCAGTTGCCCCCATTGACACTGTGATTATTTCCATAATAGGAAGCAAAAAATTAGTATCAGGTGCCAGCCACTGTGTTCTTCCTAAGAGAGAGGAGGAATTGGGATAAAACTGTAACTTTCTGCTCCTTCAATGTTATTAGTGAAGGAGATATATTTTTCAGGTTCAAGCTATACATCTTGAATGCTATTTCTTAATGGAAAGGAAGGCCCCACACTTGCTATTCAAGGCTTTACTCCTTTCCCACAAAATGTTAGTTTCCCAAGAAATATATACAGCAAAGAACAAATAAATTCATTTGTGCAAGGTGGTAACAAATCAGAATTTATAGTGTCAACATGGAATTTAGGAATCCCAAACTTGTGGCCTAGTGGGATCTGATGAACCCCAAGTTTCAGGACTAGCTTGTAGATTGGAGACCCTAAAGCTTGTACTTGTTCCCTGTTCCCATGGAATCTACCCTGAAGGGAATCCCAAGTTAGCCGTTTCAGACTGAATGGGAGACCCTCAGGGGATTGACAATCCTGGTTGGGTGAGATAAGCATATGCTAAGGATGCTCTTTGTTTTAGGTAATCTCCTCTATTGTATTAGAACCTTTCCCAAGAAGATCCACACCTGAACAGGAACCATCCTTTAGTATCTATTGTAAGCAGCCCTTTCTCTTACACCCTAGCCTCTAGCTATGATTCCTTTCCCAAGCTTGATTGTATCCTGGCAGTGTAGTTTGAACACTCCCATTTCCTTGTAGCTATAGTGATGTCAATCATCTTTCCCTGCCTCTGGATTCCCCAAATGGTATATAGGTTCCCCAAGTTCTTTTGTTCCCTGGAGTCTATCCTGAGTCAGTGGCACTCCCAGGGGTCAGTGACCAGGGTGTCCAGACTCTGTGCAGTCTTGGGGAGTAGCTCTGTTGTCATGGCCTATTAGCACTAAGGCCTTTAGCGCTGAACCCCTTTAGCCATTGATTAAAGAGTGATTTTGACTATTTAATAGTTCTGTGTTTTTCCTAGTTGACATTGATGGAGGCCCCAGCGAGATCCGAAGTCCCGGCTGCCTGAGCCCTCCTGCTAACGAGGACCCCAAAACTTGAGGTACCTCACACAACACATTTGGGGTGGGGTCAGGAGTCCGGTTAGCAAGGACCAGGTAAGTGGCTCTCAGAGGTAGGGCTTGCATCTTATGTTTGGGAGTGACTCACTCTTTAATTAAGGGATGGTTGGTTGGGCATCTTTGGAGTACACAGAGCCACATTGTCCGTAGCCACCCAGGCGCTATTGGACATGTGTAACAACTTGTCTGTTGTTCTAAGGGAAGGTGGGGGCAGTCAGCAGCCCAAAGAACCACCTAGAAATACAGCTGCAAGTCACATGATTTCTAAGTGTGAACCTGGATGCAAGTTAATATTTCCAAGTTAACAATAGAAAGGATACACATAACATGCCAGACAATACAGATTGAAGGAGGTTTCCCATCAGGATTGAGTTAAAGAGTTAGAGAGAGAGAGAGAGACAGAGAGAGAGAGAGACAGAGAGAGAGAGAGACAGAGAGAGACAGAGAGAGACAGAGACAGAGAGAGACAGAGACAGAGAGACAGAGACAGAGACAGAAGTAGATAGAGATAGAGACAAAGAGACAGACAGACAGACAGACAGAGACAGAGACAGAAAGAGACAGAGAGAGAGAGAGGGAGAGAGGGAGAGCATACCAGTTATATCTCATGCAAAGGGAAAATACCCCAAAGACACAGATAGAGAGATAATAGAGATAGAGTTGGCCAGCTCCTCTCATGTTAGTTTCATCCCAGTCTTCCATCCTCTCCCTTCAGCAATTTGAAGATAAGCTGACATCATGGATCTTCTCTTACAAGTTGGCAGCCAGAAGAACCCAGGATCCCTTTTCTTTCTTATCTCTGCCAACTATACTATACTAACATGAAGATATAGGCATTGGTAACTGATTTCTACCATCCAAGTCAGAGTCCTTTATAAGTGATCTTTCAAATCAAGAATTATAAATATATAATCTATTTCTGTCTACTCTCTACCTCCACTTTCCCTATTTGTGTACTTTCCTGAAGAAATTAAATTGATCGTGTCATTTTATAATTGATTTTATTCTGTAATTAATCCTATTCAGTATTAAAACTCCATTTTGTGTGACTGTTAAAGCCACATTTTCTTTGTCTCTGCCTCTGAGTTATGTTTAGAAGTTCAGTACTCTTGATAATCATTGTTCTATTCTTGCTTCAAGGAAATCTGTCATCTTTAGTGATGTAGGTGGACACCATGAAGTCTGATCTACTATCTCTAATGTTGCAGGTAGACACAAACAATATTAGTCACAAAAGTACAGATTTCCCTCTGAGTTCTTTAAAATAAAACTTGTTATCCTTCATATCCTTAGCTCCTGAAAAATTTCACAACATCCATTTTCTATCTTTGAAGGCCTCCTAGCTAGCCTGTTACATTTACAACTTTTCTATGTTTGTCTATCTATGTACAGTTAATGAGGGACTTCTCATTCTATTAGAAATCAGGAAGTCTGACATTCCTGGTCCACTATCAATAGCCTCAGGGTGTATATAGTCATATAAACAATCAAGCATTCCTCTAAGTCTGAGAAGGAAGATTGCTAGCCAATTCTTCTTTATGTAATCAGTCATTGTTTTCCCCATCTACCCAATTCTGTTCTTTGCTCTCCTGTACTTCACAAAACTGTATGAAAACTAGTAAGTTCTACCTTGTGGTCTTTGGTCATTGAGAGAGAACTGTAAAAATGGAGAGTTGAACCCCAGACTTCAATCCCCACAAGTCCTTGATACTTCCCAGAATGCTTTGTAACCTCACCTTGTAAAGATTAAAATTTAGGGGAGACTGAGGCAGGTAGAAATTAGTTTCTCTCTGCAAGGAGTATTATATTTTTTAGAGGTTTATTAAAGGTTAAAGATTAAAGAATATACAAGTAAGAAACATGTGCCTAGGCCAGAGGCCTAGACAAAATAACCTCACATCACGCAAGAGACCGCCTGCCCCAAAAAAGAAGTCCAAAAAGAGCCAAGAGAGAGAGAGAGAGAGAGAGAGAGAGAGAGAGAGAGAGAGAGAGAGAGAGAGAGAGAGAGAGAGAGAGAGTCAAAAGCCTTTGAATCAGCTTAAATACCTTCTCGATCTCGGCCCAGGTGAGATTACAAGGCATTCTGGGGAAGTGGATCAAAGGCTTGTGGGGATTGTAGTCCTGTATTCGAGTCTATTTTTCACAACCTGAATTCCCACCTGGGCGAGAACAGAAATTGTTATTAAACTGAATCCGCCTTCTGCTCACTCTCTCGGCTTCTGCATTTGGGCACATGTGGCTCTACCAGGCAGGATGTAGAGTGAGTCGTTGTGAATGGGCTCTCTGGGCCTAGACACATGCTTTCTTATTTTGTATTTTCTTTATTTCTTAATCTTTAATAAACCTCATAAAATAGAGTACTTTTAGCAGAGAAATTAAATTTTAACTGTTACAGGACATTATGCCAATGTATTGATTACTACTAATCTAACCTAATAATCTGATCATGCTTAAACCATTATTTCTCAGTTTATCTTAATTTTCAAATGTAATATTCCCATTCATTAATTTAGACTCATAAAATACATTATTTCACCTGAAGGAAGGTAATTGAGGTTAGCTCATATTATGTCATTTTGATTATCCAGTAACATTTCTATTTCTTTAAATTCTGATTTCATCTTTATCCTTTGGTATAATTTTTAAAGAATATTTTGATCCTTTTTTTTAACCAATCAGTTTTTTCTCTTTATTTTTAAAATAATCTTTGGAAATATGTAATTTATTTCACTAGTAATGTTTTCCTCAATAATTACTATTATTTTCCTTTCTGTATTTTTGTTATTTGTTATGTTTATAATTCAAATAGTCTAAGCATATTTTTCCTAATGCTTCCAATGCCATTTTTATTGAATGTATGTATGTGTATAATTTCTTTCTTTCTCTTTTTTTTAAATAAAATCTTTACCTTCCATCTTAGAATCAATACTCTGTATTCATTCCAAGGAAGAAGAATGGCAAGGGCTAGGCAATGGTGCTTAAGTGATTTGCCCTGGGTCAAACAGGTAGTAAGTGTCTGAGGTTAAATTTGAAACCAGTATATCGGGTCTGTAGGCCTGCCTCTCAATCCACTGAGCCACCTAGCTGTAAATTTCTAATATTAGCTCCTTTCTAACCTTTTTTCCTAAAATGTTTATTTCCCTTTTTATTTTTCTTGGGATTGCAAAGGGTCCTTTATTTCATTACTCATTGGTTCAGTTTTCTATGCAATTAAGCATGTATATAAATGGTTAGGGGTAAAATTAGGGATTATTAACTGAATATATTATACTAGTGATTGCCAGGGATTAATTCAATCCCAATAAAATTGCTCAAGTCAGTTTGTGATTTTTATGGTGGTTTAATTACAATAGAGGGAAGGAATTAAGAAAAAGAGAGAGAGAAAAGGGCATAAGTTTTCTCCAGTCTAGCCTAAGCCAAGAGTAGTTCAGAGAACTCACCAGGAGACCTCCTCAGAAGATTAAAACTAGATTGAGGAATCCTCCAAGATGAGGGGTCTCCTAGGAGGATAGCATTTTAGGAGGTAAAGGAAAAAGGAATCAGCCTAAACCACTCACCAAGCACACTAAGAACTTCTCCCATTCACCTCACCGGCAAGCCACAAAATGCCAAACCTGCCAAGATGCCCATCACACTGCAAGCAGGAGCCACATGAGCCAGAGAGAGAGCCATGTCTCCAGGAGAGAGAGGGCCTGGAGAGAGGAAGTGACTCAAAATATATAGACCATTCTTTATATCCCTTCCTGCATCTCACATATACCAATGATAGTTTAAGTTTGACTTAAGACAATCCTGGGGGTCTGTCAGTTGTTTTTTATTTGTCACTTCTAGCACATGTCTGTCATAGGCCATCCTCCTCAATACTTAATCCTTAAGTAGGAGTGTATACATTTCTGCTTGCTAGGATTTTAAAAACTAATCAGGGTGTAGAAAATCTAAAATTCACAATACATGTATGTGTACATATATCAATGTATATTTAGAAGTTTTATTATTTTAGGTATTCTAGTATACATTCTTCTAACTTTAATATCCTCTTAATTGAATAATCTACTTGTGCTCCAGATTTTTGATTGAAGGGTTTTCTCTTGAAACTCTTCCTTTCTGTTTTAGGATTTTGTCTTTATTTTTCATTGTATTTTCCTTTATAAGACCTTCTCCTTCAATGACAATTATAATCCCAGACCTGGACTGAAATACTATCTCATCATCTTTACAAGTAATGGAATTAACTTTTTATAAACCTTGATCACTGCCTCAAGTATCTTTCTGTGGCCAGGAGATGCCCAAGCTTTGTTTCTGTTTTATTTCCTTCAAGTCTAAGCATCATTGCATATTGGCCTCCCTACTTTAATTTCTGCTGTTTGTCTTCTAATTTTCTCTCAGAGAAGCATGGAGGAACATGTTCTAAGTTGAGGGTCTGATGACAAGAGGCTGTCTTATTCCAAATTAATGCTTATTTTTTTTCTCCCTTAATTCTAGCCTTTCTTCTCTTATCATCTCAGGTAGATGTCTGCTGCTTATTTCAGAGGAGTGGAATATGAGCTGGGTGAGAGATACAATAATAACTTTGTGCTGGGAGAGAATCCCAAAGCAAAAGTCCATAGGTTGATTTGTGTAACTTGCTGGAGAATGGGTGTGTGTGTGTGTGTGTGTGTGTGTGTGCATGCATGTGTGTGTGTGTGTGTGTGTGTGTGTAGATAGGTTTGTAGTTGATGAGTATCTTGCATTCCTAATTTATAAGATTTTTGCATATGGGGACTTCTTGCTTTCTAATCCTACTGATTCCATTGTAATTGTTCTGCTTCTGGTCCCTAATTCCACTGTGGTAGTTTTTTTCAGAGTTTGTGGGGACTGGAGAAAATGACCAGTCATCTATTTTATTAGATATGTTATATGGGAAGCTATCAATATAAGTGGTTTGTAAGGTTATCAAGAAAGCAAAGGACATGATCTAATGATCTCAGGGAAAATTAAATATTAGTAGAAAAGAAGAAGGAAGAAATGATTTAGTATTACAAGGGCTAAAGCCCTTGATGCCCTGTAAGTGAATCATTATCTTTTGAAGGAGGGAACAATACAGTGGGACGTTGTGCTAATATGGATAGAGGTGGTAGAGTTCAAAATATGTTTCTTTCCTACTGAGTCCATAAGCAAATAATGAAGGATTAACCATAAGAACACAGAAGTAGAAGTAGAAGCAATGGGTAAAAATTTCAGAAAGATAGATTTTGATTCAGCATAAGGAAAACAAAAACTTTTTAATTATTAAAATTAATGGATATTGACACTGGCTGCTCCAAAAGGTAGTGGTTATCAATGAATTGTGATTTTTAAGCAGTGACTGGATGACCAATTTTGGAGTTAATTATTGAGTGGCATAGCAAGCATTATCTGTAATAGATATAAAGTAGATGCCCATAATCAACACTATTATTCAATATTGTACTAGAAATATTAGACATACCAATAAGAGAAGAATTAAAGGAATTAGAATTAGCAAAGAAGAAATAAAAATATCACTCTTTGCAGATGACATAATGTTATAGAGTTCTAAAGATTCAATTAAAAGAACTAGTAGAAATATCAATAGCTTTAGCAAAGTTGCAAGAATCTAAAGAGAATGCACATAAATCATCAGTATTTCTTTACCAATAAAGCATAGTAACAAGAGATTAGAAAATAAATTTCATTTAAATTATTTGTAGATAATATAAAATACTTCCGTGCCCAACTACTAAGAGAAACAGAGGCATAATGTGAACACAATTACAAAATGCTTTTCACAAAAATAAGGTTACATCTCAACAATTTGAAAAATGTTAACTGCTCATGGGATGGGTGAGCCAGTAATAATAAAAATGACAATCCTACCAAAATTAATCTACTTTTTCAATGCCATACCAATCAGATTACCCCAAAATTATTTTATAAAACTAGAAAAAATAATAACAAAATGTATATGGTAGAATGAAAGATCAAGAATATGAAGGGAATTAAAGAAAAAAATGCAAAAGAAGGTGGCCCAGCAGTACCATATCTCAAATTGTATTACAAAGCTATAATCATCAAAACAATCTGATACTGGCTAAGAAATAGAGCAGTAGATTAGCAATATAAAGCAGTAAATGACCATAGTTATTTAGTTTTTTATTAACACAAAGATATATGTTTTTGGGAAAAGAAATCACTATTTGACAAAATCTTCTGTAAAAACTGTAAAAAAAGGATGGAAGAAACTGGGTAAAGTCCAATATCTCACACTCTATACCAAGATAAAATTAAAATGGATTCATTGATTAGACTTAAAGGTACTACCATTAGCAATTTAGAGGATTCTAGAATAATATAACTGTCAAATCTATGGATAACAGCAGAATTTTTGCCCAAACAAGATATAGAATGCATTACTAGGTGTAAATAGAAAATTGAATTATATTAAACTAAAAAAGCTTTGCACAAACAAAAGCAATGCAACCAAAATTAGAAAAAAGAAAGTTAGGGGGAAAAATTATAGCAAGCATCACTGATAAAGGCCTTATTTATCAAATATATAGAGTACTGAGTCAAATTTATAAGAATACAAAATTTTCCCCAATTGATAAATGGTCAAAGAATATGAATAGGCAATTTTCAGATGAAGAAATCAAAACTATATATGTATAAGCACATGTAAAAATGCTCTAAATTGCTCTTGATTAGAGAATTGAAAATTAAAACAAATCTGAGGTACTACCTCATACCTATTAAATTGACTGATATGATAGAAAAGGAAAACAATAAATGCTGCAGAATATATTGCAAAATTGGGACACTAATGCACTGTTGGTGGAATTGTGAACTGATCCAATCATTCTGAATGGCATTTTAGAACTATGTCCAAAGAGCTTTAAAGCTATGCATACTCTTTGTTCCAAAAATACCACTATTAGGTCTGAATTTATTTGGGGATAGGGAAGCCAGGTGGCAGAGTAGATGGAGTGCTGAGGCTGGAGACTCACCCTCCTGAATTCAAATCTAGACTAAGACATTTTCTAGCTCTGTGATTCTGGGCAAGAAATTTAAGCCTCAATTTTCTCATCTGTAAAATTAGTTGGAGAAGGAAATGGCAAACCCCATCTAGTATATTTGCCAAGAAATCCTAAATGGGGTCATGGAGAGTCCAACATAACAGAAAATGACCCAAAAAAACAAAAGAAAAAGAAGAATGTGTGTGTGGGATCTACTTCTTATCCATGTCAACTTAGGGTTAGTTCATTAACATGTCTACATCATCTTAAAGTTATCAGCAACACTGTAGAGTTAATTCTTTAGCATATCATTTGCTAATGTTCTACTGCTCTTAATGCAGCTATCTAGAGCTTATCTGAGGCATATGCTACACTATGGGTAGTTAAGAGTAACAAGAAACCCTTACAGTAAGACCTATTTGGTTTCCCCTGATTTGGCATACAGTTTTAGGATGTGGTTTTATTCATGACACAATTTTGAGTGATTCCTATGCTCCTCTAATTTATGAGACAGTTTGCAAGTAACTATTGTGTTCACTTAATTTATGGGACAATCTATAAGTGACTTTTTTACTTTTTCTCTTTGCAAATCTTACTTTCTACTATTGTTACATTATACTAGCTACTTATAAGCTTGCTGCATTAACTAGAAGGAGACAGCGGTCAGGGGGACAAGAAGATACAATTTAACATGACTACTAATGATTTTTGTGTACCCCCAGATTTGATAAATAGCTACAGAATATGTTGTGTCACCCCGATTTACCACTAACTTTTACTAATGTATTTATGACCCAAATATATTAAACAATTGATTGATACTTCGTAATAATGTTGGACAACTTAAGTTTTGTTAGTTTCTTTTTATAATATGCTTAGATAATTGCCAATAAAAAACTTAGATGTAGACATTAGATTAGAAACATTTGTAAAAATCAGTAACCAGAACGATAAAAGTCCACTGGAATCTCTAGCTCTCGGTCTGCTTTTGGGAAGCCATCAGAAATTACTCTTATGTTCTACAAATTCATATCTTGGATAATCCATGTGGACCAATTTACCCAGGAACATTAGAGCTTTGTAGCACCATTAATCTACTGCAAAAGAAATCTTACGTGGCACTCTTCTTTCCATTGTTCCAAAAGTCTATTAACCATATGAGTTGAAATATTCTGGATGACCTTGTTTTCATCTGCTATTGATAAGAAGTCTTATTGTGGGAGAGAGCCTAGTGTCTTTCTTAGGCTCTTTGTGGCTCAAAAGCTTATCTGCCTGACCTCCCCAATTTGTAAGCTATAAAAATTATTATATTCCATGCCTCTGTCTAAAGCTGATGACTTACTGTGGATCATATACACATCTATAAATATCAGGCATTAGGCTGCCTATCTATGGCTATAAAAGTTTACTAGAACTGAGTTCAAATCAGACTCATTTACTTCTTAGCTGTGTGACCATGGGCAAATCTCATAACTTCAGTTTGCCTCAGTTTCTTTGGCTTTAAAAGGGAGTTAATAATAGCACCTATCTCCTACAGTTGTCATAAGGATCAAATGAAATCAAATTGAAATTATTCATTTTTTTATTTATCATTTAATTAATTATTATATTATAAATATAAGGATTATGTTTAATTATATGTGAAATAAAAAATTTAAAGTAATTAATATATAATAAAATATAATTAGTCATATATATATATATGTACATATCTATATAATGAATGCATGTTCCCTGATTTTCCCTTCTTCTACAAGGGTACAATATGAAGAATACTAAACATAGAGCCAGAAGAACCCAGGATCAAGATACATTTTTGCAATTAACTACCTATTTGATTTTGGAAAACTTGTTTGATACTCGTTTTCTAGAAGAGGATTCTAGAATGTATTTTTAGAGCATAAAATAAAATATATAATATTATAGAGGGACCCAGATATATTGAGGTATATTTATAAAAATATTACTTTAAAAAATTAAGTTCATGAATTCTGTTATAGAACTCCATAAGGCAAACTGGAACCATTGAAATAACCCTGGACTTGGAGACAATTCTCAGCTTCAAAATGTATTTATTAGCTGTGTGACTATTGTCAAGTCACTTAACCTCTACGTGCCTCACTATCTACATATATAAAATGATGAAAATAATATGTACATGTTGTACCTCACAAGGTTGTCAAATAATAAATGTTATAAAATAGTGTGTTTTAGGAGAAAGAAAAGTTGACCTGAAGTCAATCAGTGCCTATATTTTAATCCTGCTTCTAGTACTTTCACGCTATTTAACCCTGACAAAGCCATCTAACATTTGTGTAACTTATCTATAAAACAGAAATACTATAGTCCTAATGTGATTATTGTGGAGAAAGAATTTTAAAGCACGGAGTACTCTCTATATTTCAATCATATCTATCATTATCTCTCTTTTTTAAACCCTTACCTTCCATCTTTGAATCAATACTGTGTATTGGCTCCAAGGCAGAAGAGCAGTAAGGGCTAGGCAATGAGGGTCAAGTGACTTGCCCAGGGTCACACAGCTGGGAAGTATCTGAGGCCAGATTTGAACCTAGGACCTCCTGTCTCTAGGCCTAGCTCTCAATCCACTGAGCCACCCAGCTGCCCCCTATCATTATCTCTTTTGATCAAAGAGAGTTCAATTTCCCAATGTACCCTGAGATTTTTACTTAGATGAGGCAAGGCAAGGGCAGGATTATGATATTCAGGCATCTGAAGATTTCTACAGATAATAGTTGACATTTATATAGCCTGTGAGGCTTGCAAAATGCTTTATATCTATTAGAGGCAAGTAGTGACAGTGGATAGAGTAGCAGGCCTAGAGTCAAGGAGACAAGTTTAAATCTGGACTTAGACACTTACAAGCTTTGCAATCCTGGTCAAGTCACTTACTCTGCCTCAGTTTGGTGCACTATAAAAAGGAGATGATAAAAACATACACATTCTACTGTTCTGAAGATTCATGAGAAAATATTTGTAAAGCACTTAGCACACAGTATGAACACATTAATAAATGCTTCTTTCCTTCCTTCCTAATTGTATTTACTCCTAATTGTTTCACTATAGTCTTGTGAGGTAGGTAGCACTAGTGTTATTACCATTTAAGCAGAAAAGCACAAAATAGGAGTAGGAGTAACATTCCTCGGTACCCAGATTTTTCCCAGTCTTCACACAATGTTCTTTCTTTTCTCCCCCCTCCAAAAAAACAACCAACCAACAACAAGAAGGAAAAAAAAAACACCTTACCTCTGTCTTAGTCTCATTTCTGAGACATAGAGTGTCAAGGACTAGGCAGCTGGGTTAAGTAACTCTTTCCCTTGGTCACACAGATAGGAAGTGTCTAAGGCCACATTTGAACCCAGGTCCTTCCATCTCCAGGTCTGGCATTTTATCCAGTGTGCTACCTAGCAACCTCTGCAAGAAATGTTCTTTCAATATGGGGTAGACAGAGAAAACTAGCACCTCTGTGTGAGGGCTTGCCAAGTTCTCTTCACAATTGCTCTCCTGGCTTTGGGGCGCACATATCACTCAGGTCTTTCCTTCGGCTACAATTAGCTGTCACATGTGCAGCATTGGGGGTGCTGGACAGGCTTGAACCCATTGGTAATCTAGGGGAATGCCTACATCAAGCACATGAAGACCTCCTCCACGATAGTGGGCAGAAGAGAACAATTTGTTCCAATAGCCAAGAAAGCACTTGAAGTCTGTGTTGTGGAGCCCTTAAAGCTTAGTAGGACATCAGAAATGCCAAGGTCATGCACGGTATCCCAGGCCATTGCCAGTCATTGTCTTGCCATTGAATTTCAATAACACTGGAAGGGAAGGAGAAGCTGATAACTGTGCAAGTCTGCCTCACTTAAATCCAATTCACTCCCAAGTCAAGACATTACCTTGTGATGCCATTGATCTTCTTCAAAATGAAAGATGAATAACACCTGCTTTGTCATATGGGTGTCTGGTGACTGGTTGCTGAACCTCTTCCTCTGTCCATTCCTGGGTAGACCTGTCTGGCTCCTGTTTTCCCTATTGGTATAAGGTAAAATGTGTCATAAAAATTAATAATGTATTACCACATGATATATTAGCAAGGGGTTTCTTCCAGGTCTTTTCTAGAGAAAACATCCTATGATTCCATGAGGATGAGAAGTTCCTGATTTCTGCATTTTAAAGCTAGCACAATTTTTTCCCTTTCCATTTGGTCATGGGGACCATCTATTCCCATCCAGTTCCCTGCTTATCCACTTCTTCCCCCCAATTATTTGATATCCAGATTAATATAAGATGGTGCCTCACATTAAACAATAAGCAATGTCCTAAAATGATATTTTAAGTAAATTATTTATGAATTAAGTACAAAATATTAATATTTTCCACTTTGACAAACAAAAGATATATATTTATTATGGAACAATGATCCAAGTATCAGAATACTGGGCTTATTTTTTATAGATGTAGCTATGCACACATCTCCTCTGACAGAATTTAAGGTTCTTGAAGGAAAAGACTGTTTCATTTATCTTTGTATGTGTTATGACCCAACAAAGTGCCTGACACAAAGTAGACATTAATAATGTACTTAGATATTGGCTTATATTCTTACCTCTCCCCCATGTCACCTTGTGGGGAGTGATTTTGTCCCTCTGGGTCATTTTATTTTTTCTCATCTGTAAAACAAAGCAGCTGGATTAGATGATTTTTGAGCACAATTACTTTACCAGAAGCATAAGCATTTAAGCTCTTGAAATCTTAGTTGCTTCATCAATAAAATGAATACATAATACTTATACTACTTATCCATGGAGAGGTAAAAGGAAAACTTGCTAATTCTAGGAACCTACATAAAGGTGAGCTATTTTATCAGGTGTGCTCAGCCAAATACTTAGGATTATAGATTGAAACCTTGAAGGAAATTTATTAGTCATCTAGTCTAACTCCCTCACTTTACAGATGAGGAAACAAAGATCCAGGGAACCAAAAGATCTTATCCAAGGTCGTGCAGTGGTAGAGTCAGGGTTTTAACCCAAGTTCTTTGAATGTTTTATGCTGCCCACCATGATGTGAAAAAATGGCTTAAATGAATGGGAGTGGGCTTTTGTTTAAAGAAATCCTACAGTATAAATCCTTTATCAGAGAAATGAAACACCCCTACTATATTTGTTTGGTAAGTTCTACGTTTCTGAAAAGGGCTTGAGATTTTCTGAAAACTGGACATGCCTGCAAAATGTATTAAGGTTTGATTATTTAAAAAGAAAAAAGAAAAAAAAAAGGTGAGCTGCCTAGGTCTTTCTTCAGAAGGATCAGCAGATGGCAGCATTTCCTTGGAAATTAGCCAGTAGATAGCTTTGGGTGAAAATTTAGAACAGGGTGGAGGATGAAGAGATAAGGGGGGGGGGGGGAGGAAGGAAGGAACAAATGAACGGACAAAGGAATGAAAGAAGGAGGTGAGGAAGGAACAAAGAAAGGAAGGAGAGAAGGAAGGGGGGAGAAAGGAAGGAAGGAAGGAAGGAAGGAAGGAAGGAAGGAAGGAAGGAAGGAAGGAAGGAAGGAAGGAAGGAAGGAAGGAAGGAAGGAAGAGGGAGGAAAGAAGAAGTGAAGGAAGAAAGGAGGGAAGGAAGGAATAAAGGATGGCGGAGAGGAAGGAAGGTATGAAGAAAGGAAGAAGGGAAGGAAGCAAAGAAGGAGAAAAGAAGGAAGTAAGGAATGAAAAGAGGAGGGAAGGGAAGAATAGAGGGAGGAAGAGAAGGTTGGAGAAAGGAAGGAAGAGAGAGAGGAAAGGGAGACAGGAAGGGAAGAAGGAAAGCAATGGAGGGAGGAGAGGGAAAAAAGAAAGAAGAAAAGAAAGAACATCTCCAGCACTTTATCCAATGCCATCAGTAATCCTTGCTCTTTTATTCAAATTACATCTGTCCATCATTGCCTCTTCTGAAGGAAGGGAAGCTGTAGAGTTAGATACAAATAACATAGATAACTTGGGAGATTTTTTTTTTTAATATAATCTCCACAGCTTCTTTAGAGTCCTAAAAATCTTTTCATAGGGATGAATAATGCAATCAGTCTCCTTCAGCAATCAGGCCAGCTGAACACCAAGCCGGTGATTTCATCATTTCATCTGAATGGCTAATGCCTATTGACAGAAGAGGCAGGAGGAAGAGGTCTTGGCATCCCAGGACCGGGGCTTTGGCCTGAGTTCCAATATGATAATTAGTTCCTCCATCTCCCCTAACCCCTTTCCCGACTCCTTTGCTGCTCTCCTTATAAGCAAGGAGTGGGGGTGGGGTGCAGGGCTCAGCAGAGTAGTGCAGTGGAATTACTGCATATTGTCCCATCTGTCGTCTTTATTATTTCCATGTGTATATGTGTGTCTAGCTAGATTGAAACATCCTAATTACAATCAAGTACTTGCGAAGCCTCTGGGTTGCGGGGCCAACTTGGAGCGTCCACAGCTCAGCTGAGTTTTTACCAGTGGTACATCAGAACAAAGCCGGCGTCTCTGTGCCGAGCTCTGCTGCTAAAGCATCATTACTCTGCCTGCTTCCACCTCCTCTTTGCTTTCCCATTCTACTTGGCTAGAGAGCGGAAGGCCAGCCCTTCGATCTCTGTCCCTGGCTTTATGACACCCCAGCAGGACTCCAATTAGCTCGAGTAGTGTCAGGAATTTGTTTTTTTTAAATCCAAGCCTGAAAACTATACTCTCAAAACCAAATTCATTTTAATTCACTTGAATGAAAATGTTGAGGGAATGCCAGCCAGAGGCCACATTCTAGGGACTACAGGCGTCTCTTGAAGTCACATGAGAGAGATTGGGATTATGGATTATAAAATGTCAGGGCTTGGTGGGGAGACTCCTAGACCTTGATCCTTTCAGCCTTTGCCTTCCTTCCCTGCCAGCAAGGAATTCCCTGTTCTGGTGTCCCTGGCTTGCCTGAGAGCAATCTGATTTTGATTGTATTTGTTAAAAAATTGCCTATATGTGCGATACCCTTGATGTGGAATTTGAAGGTAACTGTAGCAATTTGCACTAAATTATTCATCTTCTTTTTCACTGTATCCTTGGAGTTAGGCCCACCTGGATGTGTAATATATAAAGCACAAGGTATGTTTTTGGCACATGGAGTCAAGAACCAAGATTTTTCGTTGGTTAGTTTATTTTAAACCTTTAACTTCTTTCTTAGAATTGAGTACTGGTTCCAAGGCAGAAAAATAGTTAGACTAAGTGATGGGGTCTGTGAAGTGTCTTGCCTAGGGTTATGCAGCTAACAAAAGTCTGAGGGAGGGTTTGAATACAGACCCTCCCAATCCCAGACCTGGAGCTCTATCCACTGACAACCTACCTGCTCTTAGATGTTTTGTTGTTGTTGCTACTGTTGTTGTTGATGAACATGAACTCTTGATTAATCATCATTTATTATGGCTTTTCTATTTTATTTTTTTCCCCTAGAGGTTGTTTTAAAGAACTAAGTGCACAGCAACTGAGAACATCTGAACCACCAGATAAAATCCAAGAAAAATGGTGAAGGGGAGGTATTTCTTAAACTGTTTGAAAAATTTTGCAAAACTCAGGATTCACTGATATGGGCGTAACTCCTGCAGGTCAGGCAGATAGAACCTGAGCAAGTCTGCTTAAATTGGAAATATTTCTAGTATAGCTTGGGGTAGGGCTATGCAGCTTCCCTTGGTGGACCCAACCTCCCATGATCCACATAATCAAATATAGTCCGATTCATCACTTAATTCATTTGTTCAGGGAAATCAACACAGGAAGACCTTCTACAAGGGCTTCAAAGGTGTGTTTCAAGCCTGGGTACTCTGTGTTAGACTCTTCTAACCAAGGAGAGAATGCTTGTGGGATGGAGTTGGTGAGAGCTTTAGAAAGAGAGATATCCTTTTTCCAGGGGTTGAAAGAGCCACATGTGTATTTCCAGATTCACTTTTGGAAAGGGAAGAAAAAGGCTTTTAGAAGAAATAGCTACAGAGAGTAGAGGGGCTGATGCCTCAAGGCATTCTTGACTTTCAGTTTGTCTCTCTTAAGGTTGTAGAATTTTCCCTTAGGATGGGATCAGGCCCTCTCTTACATGGTTGAGCAAGATCTCCTATTCTCTCATTTTAGAAGTTCATCCATTCTTTTGTATTTTCTGGCATATTAGAATCTGTAATGGGATGTGTCTATGAATAGAGCTCTAGACTTAGAATTAAGAATTGAGTTTAAATTCTGTCTTACTTACTAGCTATCTGACCCAAGGTTAGCCTCTTAAACTGTGGTAATCTCAGTTGTTTTTTTTTTCTTCTCTGTGAAATGGGGATAATAATTACACTAAACTCAGAGTTGTCAGAAGGATCATTTAAGACAACATATTCAAAGTGGTTTGTAGAGATTAAAAGAAGAATGTACCATTATCATCACTTGAAGACCATGATCATGTTTTCCCTGAGTCTTCTCTTCCCCACATTAAAATCCCTCAGTTCATTGAGCCCATTCATGTGTCAGTGATACTAGCCTCCATTCTATTTGTACTACAAGACTCTCTATTACTCAGCTCTAGGCATTTTCCCTTGCTCTTCTCTATGCCTATGATTTTCTTCCTCCTCATTTCTGCCTCTTGGGTTTCCAGACTTCTTTTAAGTCCTGGCTAAAACCCTAACTTCTACAAAAAGACTTTCCTGCCTCCCCCAGAGACTACTCTCATTTTATCCTGAGCATATCTTGATTCTACATAGTTCTTGACATGTTGTCTCCTTCATTAATTGGTGAGCTCCTTGAGAGCAGGGGCTATTTTTGCTTTTCTTATTTTTAACAAAGGAATTGGTGCATAGTAATTATGTAGAAAAAGCTTGTCATTAACTAGATTCAAAGTCCTTTTCTATCTTGTTTGCCTTTGAACACTTTCCAGCTTATCAATTTCCAAAGAATACTATCGATTTGAATTGTTTATAGCAGAGTACAGAACTGCCATCTCCTTATTCCTGAAATCTATACCTCTCTTAATTTGGCCCAAAGGCTTGGGTCAAAGGGTAGGTAGAGTTTAAAAAATACTTGGGGAGTGTTTCAAATTGCTTTCCCAAAAAGATGGACTAATTCACAGGTACACTAACAACATTCTCCTGTGCCTGTCTTCCCATAACTCATTTTTAACTCATAGGACAGCAGATCTTTTTAAACTGCTATTTAAATGTTCCTCCTCCATCTTATACTTATGAAAATGAGCTCTTTTTTTAAACCGCAAAACAAGACATTATATTTATCCCACTGAGTTTAATGTTTTAAAATTTTATTTAATTGTATGTGGCCTGTCTCAAGATCATTATGTCTTCTAGTTCTGTCATTCTTATTCCTTCCTTCTTTGAACCATCAATGGCTTTGATGAGAATGCCATATGCATCTTTATCCAAGTCATTTATAGAAAGATTAAAAAAAAAAAAGGTAGGAGCAGCTAGATGCCTTAGTGGCTTGAGAGCTGCCCAGAGACAAGAGGTCCAGGGTTCCATTGTCTGGCCCTAACCTTTCCTCTGCTTGGGAACCAAAACACAGTACAAATTCTCAAACTGGGAGGGAAAGGTTTTGTTTTGTTTTTTAAAGTGTAAGACAAAGCACAGGATCCTGTAGCATTTCAATGGACACTTCTTTTCAGGCAAATACTAACTACTAAAGATAAAAACTTCTCCTTCAGACTGGCTACTCTATCATTTTGAATCTAGCTTCCTATTGCTGCCTTCCCCCATTAGAATGAGGTAGGAATTGTTTTCCTTATTGGGTTTGTTTAGCACCTCAAATTGGGCTGTGCTTGGGCAGGTACTATGTTTTTAATGAAAGTTTTTGAGTGATTATTGGAATTATTAGGAGATCTAGATCTCTTGGACTTCAATTAAAAAACAAAACATGGGCTTATCTGACTTAAGCCTGAGTACTGATGTTTCAAAATGCTTAGAAAGGACATACCTCAGACAAAAGGGGACCTTGGGGTTCAAATCCAAAACAATCCTCCATATCAGTAAATTTGGGCTAGGATAAAATTCTGTTCAGGGAACTAGGTGGCACAATGTAAAGAGTGGTGGATTTGGATTCAGAAAGATGTGAGATCAAACACTTATTATGTGACCTTGGTTAAGTTACTTAAGTTCTCTCTGTCTCAGTTTCCTCATTTGAAAAATGGGGATAATAATAGAACCTGACTGCCAATATTATTGTGAGGATAAAATAAGATATTTTAATTACTTTGCAAATTTTGAAGGGCTATATATATTAGCTATTATTATTTAATTAATCTTTCTATCTATATTATGGTAGTCATTAAGTATTTATGTATATATGATAGTATATAAAATATATTTTTCCTGGATGTCATGTGTATATATGCATGGTATCTATATCAATATACATGCATATAACATAACTATATATATGAATTTATACAAATTAATTCATATACATAAAAGAGGTATAAACAAAGTATTATTTTAGACCTGTAATAAAATGTCAGGGTAATAAGTATATGTTTCACAATGGGGTATTAGCTTAGAAATTTTTAAACTCAGCTTTGAAAGGTGACTAGGACTTGCACAGAGAGGATCCTCCCAGAGGCCTGGCTAGAAGTACAAAATTATCTACCCAGGCCCAAGTTAGGAGTTCATTCCTTTCAAAGCCCTGAACTTTGAAGGACGGGCCACCAGGGGGAGAAATTGGCCAACTTTTGTCCTAAGAAGACTGGAAAACTTGTTTTTTGTGGTCTAGATCATTCTTTTGGCCTGAAAGTCTTGCAGTGAAGAGGTAGGCCCTTCTACAACCTTGATTCCCATCTCAGGTCCAGAGTAAGGGAGGAGGAGAGGAAATGTGAGGGAAGGGGAGTGCTGGAGAGGGTTTGGGCCTAGACTGGGCTCTCATCACTGAACATAAACTTGTGAAATCAACATTCAGGAGTTTGGATATTAGCAAGGAAGAAGGTTGGCTGGCAGCATGGTAAAGAACTAGGCTCAGCTAATTCTTTTCTTTGCTGCCTGTTGGATAAGGTCAATCATTTCTCCTCTCTAGAAGACAGTTTCTTTATCTTTAAAATAAGAGGGTTGGTTTAGAGGTTCTCTTAAAACTCTGACACTACAGGATTACATGAGGTCTAGACTGATGATATATGTTCAGAATTTCTCTACCATTAGAATAAAAATTTCCCAAAGTCAGAGATTCTTTCTCTTATGTTTTTATATCCCCTGTACTTAGTACAGGGTTTGGCATAGAGTAAGCATTTAATAAATTTTTGCCAAATGATTGATTTACCAAATATGTATAGAAGGGGTCCTCCCCCCTTTCTTCTATTGATTTTATAACTTGGGTTTAATTCTTTTTGTAGACATAAGTATTTTTAATAATGAGTTTTGCATTTACTAGGCTGGTCAGTTAAGCCTCCTTCTTGTCATTTCCTGTCCTCCAAAAAAAAAAAAATCTTTGCTACTTTTGTTATTCAAAGACTAGTATCCCCAATAGAGAAAAACTTTAGATTAGAGAGCTCTAATGAACTTTAGAGGGTCATCTAATCCAACCTTCTCATTTGACAGATTAGAAAATTATGGCCTTAGAGAGATGAAATGTATTACTAGAGTTTATGACACAATTAATGAGCAGAGATAGGATTTGAACCCAAGACTTTGATTTCAAATTTAGCATTCTTGACCTAGTCCCACTATGCTTCTCATTTGATCCTAGCTTATGGAAAACTCAAGAAGCCAGGGAAGTTGTTCACATACAGAAATATAGAGAAGTTCAAAGATTATAAAGGTTCTTTAAATTTGATTATAAAGGAAAACAAAGGAAAAAAAAGAGCTTCTTCAGCTACATGGTAGACTTTCAAATACTTAAAAAATATCATCAGATTTCCCCCAAATATCCACTTTTACAGGTTCAACTTTTTAAATTCCTTCAATCCATGTTCATAGGGAATGGTTTTAAGGCTCCTTCCTTATCCTTTTAACCCTCTGATCATGTCTTTCCTAAAATAAGAATATCGAAGGATTTATTTCACTCTCCTCCTTCAGGCCATCATGTTTTTAGTTTAGAGGGGCAACCTAGCATAGTGGAGAGAAGGCTGGGTTTGGAGTTGAGAAAGCCGTAGTTCAAGTCTAGCCATGATGGCTATGTGACTCTGGGCATAGCTCCCCAGTGCCTAAGGCAGCTCTAGTAGATAATAAATTGCAGAATTGTCAGTTTGCATTGGTATCAGAATTTTCTTCACTAGGAGGTTGCTAAATCAATGAAATTATATGTCTGGACAAAAAGAAAAATTCAATGTAAAAATGAATTAACCTTCCTGGCTGGCTCAAGACACCGTTGCAAGAGTCAGCAGTCATTAAACAGAAAGAGTACTGGTGGGGGCCAGCTGGGTGGCTCAGTGGATTGGGAGTCAGACCTAGAGGCGGGAGGTCCCAGGTTCAAATCTGACCTTAGACACTTCCCAGCTGGGTGACTCTGGGCAAGTCACTTAACCTCCATTGCCTAGCCCTTAGCACTCTTCTGCCTTGGAACCAATACATAGTACTGATTCCAAGATGGAAGGTAAGGGTTTAAAAAAAAAGAGTACTGGACTCGGCATCCAAGACCTGGGTTCAGATCTTGTATCTGATACCTACTTGGCTATGTGAATCAAGGGACTCTCTTTGGGACAATTAACCTCTCTCAGACTCCATTGCTTTATCTATAGAATGGGAACAGCAGAACAGAGAGGGCCAGTCTCAAACGACTGTTATGAGGAAAAATGCTTTGCCAACCCTTAAGTGAAGTGCCACAAAATAGGACCTGTCACTGTCAACTCATAATGAGCTTACAATCCACTAAAACCCTCAAGTCATTGTCACACAGGCTGCTGTTGATCCCGTGTGGGCTACTGGCTTGATAAGCAAGCATCTCTATCTAATGGGCAGCCTGTCACTCGAACTCTAATAGAAATCACCTGCTACTCAAATTATCATTAAACAAATTGACAGCAAATAGCTGGGTTTCCCAGTTTTAATACCGCCTGCATGCCTGCCTGCCAGACTTCCTGAACCAAATGGAGGGGAAAAAATAATAATAAAAACAAACCCCTGCACACAGCTCAGATGATCATTACTCCCAGGGCAGGAGGAAATCTTTGACTGCAGTGAGTAATCACAGTGAACTCACCCTCTTCTCTGGGAACACAGAAGCCGAGAACTCCCTTTGCCATTCCATTTCTCCTTTGATCATCCTAAGAGGCATGTGGCACAGAGGGAAATACACTGGATCTGGACTGAGCAGACTTGGGTTCAAATCCAATAATTACTGATTAAATGATCATTGGCAAGTCACTTAACATCTGTGATTCTCATTTGAAAAGCTTTGGTATTACT
Organism: Monodelphis domestica; assembly: GCF_027887165.1. Taxonomy (NCBI): domain Eukaryota; kingdom Metazoa; phylum Chordata; class Mammalia; order Didelphimorphia; family Didelphidae; genus Monodelphis; species Monodelphis domestica. The sequence continues at coordinate 579,869,300 of NC_077227.1, read as the reverse complement.
TTTCCTATCTGAAGCATTTAGAAAACCCTCTGATGAGAAAATATCAAAAGTCCTGCATAAATGTGAATTCTGAATTCTGTGGTTACCTAAAATCAACATAATGAACATTTATATGAGAGTATTTTTTTAACTGAAGCAATCTGATAGAAATGAAAAGATGCTTGGACCCAGAGTCAGAAAATCTAAATATAAACACCCCAGTCTTGACTTTTAATGAATACTAGCTATGTGACTTAGGGATAATCACTCAACTGCTTGGTTTCTCAGTTTTCCCATCTATAAAATGGAAGGAAAAATCATTTTACTACCAAACAGGTCTATTCTAAGGAAAGTGCTTTATAAGCCTTAAACTACAATGAAAACATGAATGATGGTTGTTATTTATTTTACAAACATGCTAGACTCAGTTTTTTCTATAGCCTCTTTCTTCCCTGTCACATGAATCCTGAAATAGCCACTTCTAGGAAAAGTGTAGATAGATTCAAAGTGGAATGAAGCAGCTTTTGAGTCAAATGTAGTCAATTGTACTTCATGGATATGTGTCTTGACAATTGGTCTTAACAGACATGTATATATATATATATATATATATATATATATATATATAGAGAGAGAGAGAGAGAGAGAGAGAGAGAGAGAGAGAGAGAGAGATCTTCTATTGTTAATAGCTCTCATTCTATTAAATAAATGCTTATTTATGTTTGTTTGAGGAGGTGTATCCTTGGTAGATAGAAGGAACACTAGATTTAGAGCCAGAAAGGTTAGAGTTCTTGACTTTAATGCTCGTTAGATGTGTTTTTTGTTTGTTTGTTTCTTTGTTTTAGGCAAGTCCTTTAGCTTCTCTGGACCTGGTTTGAGCTTGACAATCATATATTTGGGATGTCGTAGATGTCAGGATGTCCAGGTGGGTCCAGATGATGTCTGTTGTTCCTTCCAAAGGAGATCCTTTATAGAGTATCCAAATGGTAAGACATTTCCAAAGGTTCCACCAAATAGTTTTTCTGGGATTTGTTTTCTAATCGGACATCTTGTGCCATTATTGTTTATACCCTGTAGTGTCAGTAAAGCAGGAGATGGAACATTCACAGGGAATAGACCTTTGTGTGTTTGGTGTGAGAAAGTTGGGAGAAAACAGGGCTGGCTCAGACACAGAGGAATCTTCCAGGCATTTTAAGGGAAACTTTTCCATTTTTATTCTGAGAAATCTCAGAGGCTCCTTCCAAACATTTGTGTAATGGGAAGGAGAGGGAGAAGAGCTGAAGGAGATAGCTGACCCCAGGCATTACTCAGAGTCTGGCTCCTCTCCAATGGTTATCACAGACCCATGAGTTTTCGATGAGCTTTAGTCAGAGAGAAAGGAGAGGAGGTGGTTTATGCCCTTGAGAATGCCTGAAGGCCTTTGCTTCTGTTTCCATCTTACCCACTAGCCAGGAAAGTGCGGATGAAGGGCAAGTGAGCTGTGACATGTAAATCCTGTTGGATTGGTTAAGCTCCAGGGTCACAAAGGTAAGCCTGACAAGGTAGAGAATTCAGTGAAGCAAAAGGCAAAAAGTCTGAAGCCCCCACCTACCACTATAGACATATTCTGAGGCATAGACTTAGGGGATTCTGGTCTGCTTTGGCAAAATACTGGGAGAGCTGGGCCAGCCAGTTGGACAGATGTGGGGATAGGCAGGTAAATGGAGGGTCTGTAGTGAAATTAGGGTCTTTTTGATTGGTGTTAATAGACAAATGGAGTACAGATGCATGGGAGCGATAAAGCAACACAAGGAGGGTTTTTAACTGAGTAGGCTCCTGTAAATCAGCAGGGGTTTCCACAGTCCCCAAAGTGATTAGAAGTCACTTCCAACGTATTATTCTATTTACCTCTTTGGACAGTGATGAGGAAATAGCTTTGGGGCTTTGTAAAGTCCAAAGTACTATAGAAAATGAGCTTTTATCATTAAAAAAACAGCAACTGCTTTATTTTTATTCATTCCAGAGATATTTTCTTCCTCCTAAGCAAGGTGCATGTATGAATGTCTAAGGTTAATCATGAAGCCTTTGACCCTGCCTAGGAGATCTTTAGAGTTTACATATATATAGATATATTCTACAGAGACATATTTGGAACAGAAAGAATATTGGCTTTAGAGATAAGAGTGGTAGATTCTGATGTTCCCTGGGTGACCCATGGTTAATTAACCTTCTTGCCTCATTTTTGTCTCTTTGCTTTCTCTTATATCCATCTCCTTGTGACTTTTTCAAGTGGATGTGATCATATGTATGGGTGTGGGGAAGGGGAAGAGGGATTCTGACTCTAGAAACTCTCTGCTTCAGCTATCATTTTCAATTTCTCTATTCCCTACTCACTAGTACCTTGAACCTTCCTTAGATTTCACCTTATCCTGCCCAGAACCAGGCCTCTTCATCTCTTCTCAGGCATCATCCAAAAATCCTGCTACAATATACATGCATCCTTTGTCTTTATGTGCATCCAGTTCTTCATTTGTTGTCTTGTCCCTATTAAAATGTAAGCTCTTTGAGGGCATTTGTACTCCCAGGGCATACCATTTAATGAGTGCGCTCTCTCTGTCCCTCTCTCTCCCTCCTTCCTTTTCTCCTTCTTTACCCTCCCTACCTCTCTCCTTTATAGGCATCTAAGTAGAGCAATACATAGAATTCTGGGCCTGGTGTGTGGAAGACTTGAATTCATATGTAGCCTGATAGACTTACTAACTCTGTGATATGACACTGAATAAATCACTTAACCTCTGCCTACCTGGGTTTCCTCAACTATAAAATGAGGAAAATCATGGCACCTTCTCTCTTGATTTGAACTTACACCATTTTCCATGCAAGCACTGAGAGATTAAGTAACTTACTCATTCCAAACAGCTGATGAGTGTTAGAAGGAAGATTTTGAATCTGAGTCATTTTGATTCTAAGTTTTGACCCTCAGTCATATAATTATATATATATACACACATATATTTTATATAATATATATTTATGTATACTTATATGATGTATGTGATATATATATACATATATACACATATATAATATAATTATTTCTCAGTTTACCAAACTGTAAAAATGGGATAATAATAACAACTGGATTATTTGAATCACAGAGTAGATGTGTTAGATGTGGGGAAAATGTTTTGCCACTTTTAAGAGCTTGAGAAAAGTGTATCTTTCTCTGTTCTGAGAAAATAGCCTTTTCCTCCTGACATTTTCAGCTTCCACCATCAGCTGAGTGGTTCAACCCTCTATCCTTGCCCGCCTGCCTGCTGGTTACAAAGGGGCACTTGATGCTAATGAAAAATCTTTAATGGCCTTATGTAACTCTCTTGATTGGCTGAACTAAGGACTCTGATTTGGAAATCATGTTTTATCTAAAGGGAACTCTTAAGTCTAAGGAGGAAAAGGGAGGGGTGGTGGAATAAAGAGAAGGGACGGGTGGCATAAAGAAAAGGGAAGTCATAGATAATAGGCCAGTGAGCTCCAGAGGGACTGGGCCAGCCACAGCACCTAATTAACAGCATTTTGCAGGCAACACAGAGAAAAACTCTCAGAAGGAGCTGTTAGGAATGTGGCTCGGGAAGCAGTTTCTGTTGTCAAAGAGCCAAAATGGAGGATGTTGGTGCATATGTAGAGAGATCAAATTGTTTTCATTTTTAATAGAATAATAAGTAAATTTCCCCATTTACATTCTTTTTAGGTTCCTCATCACAGCCCTGTGTTCTCAAAGAACACCTCAAAAGGAAAAATGTTTTTAGTCTTAGAATTGTAGGATTCAATAGATACCATCCAGAGTTGGAAGGAAGCTCAGAGATCATTTTATCCAAGAGTTATTAACCTGTAGTCCACAGGACCCAAAGGATCCATGAATAGATTTCAGGGGGTCTACGAACAAAGGTAAAAAAAAAAAAGCATGTCTTTGCTAATAGCCAACTTGGGGAACCTGGGGTTCATAAAGTCTAAATAATACATATTTTTAAACTGTATTTAAATATAATTGGTTTCCTCTGTAATACTATACATTTTAAAACATTATTTCAAGAAGGGGTCCATAGCCTTTACCAGAACACCAAAGGCATACCTTCTTTTCCAGCTGAGAAAATGGGGGTCCAGAGAGGGAAAATGAATTGTTTCCTCCTTTTCAGTCCCTGTATTTTTTTGTGGCTTAATTTAGTTTACCAGTTGGAATCTTAATGCTTCTTTTATGTATATTTTAGCATAATTGGCTCTGACTTAAACAGTAGATTTGGAGTCTAATAGGGGCAACTAGGTGGTGCAGTAGATAGAACTCCAGGCCTAGAGTAAGGAAGCCCAAGTTCAAATCTAGCCTCAGACCTTACCAGTTGTGTGAGCTTGGGCAAGTCACTTAACCCTGTTTGCTTTAGTTTTTTCATCTATAAAATGAGCTGGAGAAGGAAATGGCAAACCACTCCAGTAACTTCACCAAAGAAAAACCCCAAATGCAAACTGAACAATGACCACAACAAAGTTCTATAATTTCCTATCTGTATGTCTTTGGGCAAGTCACTTAGATGGTAGGTGGGAGTTTTGTGCCAGATCTTCAGACTCAAATCTGAACTGTCCAACTCACAATATTGTAGACCATTTCAGCAGGGTCTCAGTGAACAGCCCCAGGAATAGTCACAGAGGGCTGTCCATTACATATCTATTACATCAAAGAGAAGAACCCTTTTTCCCACCATATGTCAGCTAGTGTGTGCATGTGTGTGTGTGTGTGTCTGTGTGTGTGTGTATGCCTGTGTGTATTTGGACAGGACCTATAGAAGATTCTGGAAGGACCCTACAGATTCCGAGATTTTGTAACCTCCCCATGATAAATATTTTTTAAATGCTTGTATGCCTTGTCCTAAGGTAGGAATCTTTGCTGGTAGGTAAATTTGTTGATAATATTAACCATAGATGCAATAATAATGATGATGATGATGATCAGAATGGTGTACTAGATAAAGGGGTGGTCTTAAAATCAAGAACATTTTGATTCAACTCTTATCTCTAATGCTTAGTAAAGCAATTTATCTCTCCATTATTTTTAATTGTAGATTGGGTGCCTAGCTATTCTTGGTAAATCTTTCTTATCTGACTTGGATCTATCAAGGAATACATGGGAAACAGGGTTATAAGGGCTTTAAAAATGTTGTTTCTCTTTCTAGATATCGATTCTTAAGGGATCCTTTCAACTTGTTGGTTAATACATTTAAATTGGCCAACAAATATTTGCCAAGAATGGATATGGGTCATAGGAGACAATGAGGAGACTATCCTCACTATAGGGAAAGTTTAAAAAGGAGATGATTCTGGATACATTGAGTAAGAAGGAATTTAAAGAATGAAAGAAGCATTTACTCAGTGTCTATTGTGTGTCAGGCAGTATGCTCAGTGCTTAGAAATATTATTCCATTTGATCTTCCCAATCCCAGAAAATAGGTGTGATTTTTATTCCTACTTTTATAATTCAGGAAACTGAGGAAGTCCTAAGTTAAGTGCATTGCTCAGTGTTACACAGTGTGTGAGGTCACATCTGAACTCCGATTTTCCCCTCTCCAAGCCCCAAAATCTGTTACACTAGAGTACCTGCTGCCTCTAAGACACTGAAACTGAAGCAAAGCAGTGTAGGACTGCTGTAGTAAACAGTCTATTCAACAAATGTGCCTTTACTAATCATTCCTCCAAAATGCCATTTAATCATCATGGCCCAACTTTTTATAGAACTATTCCATGTACACATTGCTATTTCCACAATAACTCTGGGAGGAAGACTATATGAGAATTATTAACCTCCTTCTGAAGGCTTCTCTCTTTGAAAATGTCTCAAGCTCCAATGAGTTCTTGCCTGGAAGCATTATATCTTGAAGACCCCAGGAGAACTGCATTTATTTTTCTTCCTGCTCTTTTCTTGACTCTCCAGATTTTTTACATCTTTCTACTCTCTACTTCTACCTCCGCCCTCTAGCTTTATTTAATGTGTCTTCCTCCATTAGAATGTAAATTCCACTAGGTTCAGAATTGTCTTTTTATTTTTATCTATTTATTTATTGGTGTGTTTTGAGCCTATTTATTTATTTATTTTTAAATTTTTAGTTAATTAGATGATTGAGAATAATTTTCCACGGTTACAAGACTCATCATGTTCCTTCCCTCCCCTCCCTCAACCCCTTCCCATATATGACTCACAATGCCACTAGGTTTAACATGTGCCATTGATCAAGACCCATTTCCTTATTTGTTAGTATTTGCACAAGGGTGATCTCTTAGAGTCCACTTTCCCAGTCATAGCCTCACTGACCCATGTGATTGAGTGGTTGTTTTTCTTCTGTGTTTCTACTCCACAGTTCTTCCTCTGGACGTGGATAGCGTTCTTTCTCATATGTCCCTCCAAATAGTTCTGGATCATTGCATTGCTACTAGTAGAGAAGTCCATTATATTTGAATTTACCAAAGTGCATCAGTCTCTGTGTACAATGTTCTCCTGGTTCTTCTACTTTCACTCTGCATCAATTCCTGGAGATCATTCCAGTTCACATGGAATTTGTTTGTTATTTTTGTTATTCCTTTGAGCACAATAGCATTCCATCACCAGCATATACCACAATTTATTCAGTCATTCCCCAATTGGAGAGCATCCCCTCATTTTCCAATTTTTTACCACCACAAACTGTGTGGATATGAATATTCTTATAAAAGTCTTTTTCCTTATTATCTCTTTGGGGTACAAGCCCAGCAGTGCTATGGCTGGATCAAAGGGCAGACAGTCTTTTATCGCCCTTTGGGCATAGTTCCAAATTGCCCTACAAGAATGGTTGGATCAATCCACAACTCCACCAGCAATACATTAATGTCCCAATTTTGCCACATTCCCTCCAACATTCATTACTTTCCTTTGCTGTCATGTTGGCCAATATGGTAGGTGTGAGGTGATACCTCAGAGTTGTTTTGATTTGCATTTCTCTGCTTATAAGAGATTTAGAATATTTTTTTCATGTGCTTATTAATAGTTTTGATTTCTTTGGCTGAGAACTGCCTGTTCATGTCCCTTGCCCATTTATCAATTGGGGAATGGCTTGATGTTTTGTACAGTTGATTTAGTTCCTTATAAATCTGAGTGATTAGAACTTTGTCAGAAGTTTTTGTTATAAAGATTGTTTCCCAATTTGTTGCTTCCCTTCTAATTTTTGACTGTGGTGTTTTTGTTTGTGCAAAACCTTTTTAATTTAATGTAATCAAAATTATCTATTTTGCATTTTGTAATTTTTAATAATTCTTGCTTGGTCTTAAAATCTTTCCTTTCCCAAAGATCTGAGAAGTATACTATTCTGTTTTCACCTAATTTACTTATTGTTTTCTTTTTTATGTTCAAGTCCTTCACCCATTCCGAATTTATCTTGGTATAGGGTGTGAGATGTTGATCTAAACCTAATCTCTCCCATACTGTTTTCCAATTTTCCCAGCAGTTTTTGTGAAATAGTGGATTTTTGTCCCCAAAGCTGGGATCTTTGGGTTTATCATAGACTGTCTTACTGAGGTCACTTACCTCAAGTCTATTCCACTGAACCTCCCTTCTGTCTCTTAGCTAGTACCATATGGTTTTGATGACCACTACTTTATAGTACAGTTTAAGGTCTGGTACTGCTAGGCCACCTTCCTTCCCATTTTTTTTCATTATTTTCCTTGATATTCTTGATCTTTTGTTCTTTCAAATAAACTTTGTTATTGTTTTTCTAATTCCATAAAAAAGTTTTTTGGTAGTTTGATGGGTATGACCCCAAATAAGTAAATTAGTTTGGGTAGGATTGTCATTTTTATTATGTTAGCTCATCCTACCCATGAGCAATTAATGTTTTTCCAATTATTTAGATCTAGTTTTAATTGTGTGGAGAGTGTTTTGTAGTTGTGTTCATATAGTTTCTGCATTTGTCTTGGCAGATAGATTCCTAAGTATTTTATACTGTCTGTGTTGATTTTAAAGGGAATTTATTTTTCTAACTCTTGCTGCTGGGATGAGTTGGAAGTATATAGAAATGCTGATTTATGTGAGTTTATTTTGTATCCTGCAACTTTGCTAAAGTTGTTGATCATTTCCACTAGCTTTTTAGTTGATTCTCTAGGATTCCTTAAGTAGACCCTCATATAATCTGCAAAGAGTCTCCTCGTTGCCTATTTTAATACTTTCAATTTCTTTTTCTTCTCTAATTGCTACTGCTAGTGTTTCTAGTACAATGTTAAATAATAAAGGTGACAACGGGCATCATTGTTTCACTCTTGATCTTATTGGGAATGCTTCTAATTTATCCCCATTGCAGATGATGTTTGCTGATGGTTTAAAATATATATTATTTATTATTTTTAGAAAAGGCCCATCTATTCCTGTGGTTTTTAGTGTTTTCAATAGGAATGACTGTTGTATTTTGTCAAAGGCTTTTTCTGCATCTATTGAGATAATCATGTGATTTTTGTTGGTTTGCTTGTTGATATGGTCAATTATGTGAATGGTTTTCCTAATATTGAACCATCCTTGCATTCCTTGTATAAATCCTACCTGATTATAATGAATAACCCTCATGATCACTTGCTGGAGTCTTTTTGTTAGTATTCTATTTAAGATTTTTGCATTTATGTTCATTAAGGAGATTGATCTATAGTTTTCTTTCTCTGTTTTTGACCTGCCTGGCTTTGGGATCAGTACTATGTTTGTGTCATAAAAGGAATTTTGTAGAACTCCTTCTTTGCTCATTCTGTCAAATAGTTTGTGTAATATTGGGATTAGTTGTTCTTTCAATGTTTGATTGAATTCACTTGTGAATCCACCAAGACTTGGGGATTTTTTCTTAGGGAGTTCTTTGATGGCCTGTTGGATTTCATTTTCTGATATGGGGTTATTCAAGTATTCTATTTCTTCTTCTATTAATCTAGGCAATTTATATTTTTGTAAATATTCATCCATGTCACCTAGATTGCCAGTCCCCAGCAGTGTCCAGCTGCTCTTAGTGGCAGGTACAGCCCCTAAGAACTTAAAGATTGCCTTGCAGAGGTCTCAGTGTGAATTGTAGGTAAGTCTCTGTATTGAGCACTGGAGAGGGATTTGTCCAGAGGCTATTTTTTCTGGTCTCTGTGGCAGTTTGCTATGAGCTGCCCCCTCTCCCCAGGCTCAGCTGCACCTTATCTCCAGGTTTCCTCAGCCTCCTGGGGTCCCTAGTCTTGCTGTTCTTATGGGCAGGTCTGACCACTGAGAACTTAGAGGTTGCCTGGAAGAGGTCTGGGTGTAGGAGTGTAGGGAGATCTCTGTATTGAGCACTGGAGAGGTTTTAGCCTGAGGGCTTTTTACGGTTCTCTGTGGCATTTTTGCTGTGAGCTGCCCTCTCTCCCCAAGCTCCTCAACCCCCTATCTTGGTTCCTCAGCCTCCCAATATTCTGAGTCATTTCTCTTAGGGGTAAGTCTGTGTTGAACTCGGCCAGCCTCCCTCCTAGAACTTAGAAGTTTGTCCCATGTAAAAACACCAAAGAAAAGCAACTGCTTGGCTACAGGGGTTGAGGGGATATGACTGAGGAGAGACTGTAAATGAACACTCTAATGCAAATACCAACAACATGGAAATGGGTTCCAATCAAGGACACATGTGATACCCAGTGGAATCATGGTCGGCTATGGGAGAGGTGGTGGGAGGAGGAAAAGAAAAAGATCTTTGTTTCCAATGAATAATGTTTGAAAATGACCAAATAAAATAATGTTTTTTAAAAAAATAAGTTAAGGGAAATGTCGGGGATCATTGTCTGAAGTTCAGCTGTGATTGATCTTTTAATAAAAACTATTATATGTTAAAAAAAAAGAAAAGAGAAGTTTGTCCTATGCCTGCTCAGACTCTGGAAAGGTAAGTGAAGTGTGGGAGGGGTGGTGAACTGGCCCTTTGGTGGGGGAAATTTTGCCCCCTTTTAGAAGTGGAAATGCTCTAACCTTGCCTACCATGGAACTGCTTCGCTCCTATGATTTTGGTTTTGTCTATTTGAGGCACTCTGTCTCTATTGATGAAGAAGAGAATAAGAGCTCTGTTTTTACTCAGTAGCCATCTTGACCCAGAAGCCCCAGGATTGTCTTTTTTTAAAAAAAAATTAAATTTGTATTTCTGTTTTTTGTACTGTGTCTGCCAAATATTAAGTGCTTAAAAATACATTCCATTCCCCATTCCACCCTGTCTCTCTCTGTCTCCCTGTCTCTCTTCATCTGTATCTGTATCTGTCTTTGTCTTTCTTTTTCTGTTTTCTTTATCTTTCTTTCTATTTTTGTTCCTCTCTTCTCTAAGAAACATGAAATGATTTGCCTATAGAAAATAAGCAAGAAGATTAGAGCAATACATCAAAAGGATCATACACTATAAGCAGTTAGGATTTATATCAAGAATGGAGGAAAGGTTCAATATTAGGAACAATATAGCATAAATGGCTATATCAAAACCAAAAATCAAATAGTGACCTTAATTCATGGAGAAAAAGCTTTTGATAAAATAACAACACCAATTCCCATGAAAAACACTAGATATCACATGAATAAATGGAACTTTCTTTAAAATGACTGGTATCTATTTAATACCATCAGCAAACATCTGTAATGAGAATAAACTAGAAGCCTTCCCAAAAAGATTGGAGATGAAGCAAAAATACCCATTATTACCACTATTATTCAACATTCTACTGGAAATGTACTATAGTAATAAGAAAAAAGAAACTGAAGTAATCAGAATAGGTAAAGAGGAAACAAAACCATTCTTTCCTGGGAGATATATATATATATATATATATATATATATATATATATATATATATATATATAATATGATGCCTTACCTAGAGTGCCCTAAAGAATCAACTAAAGAAGTAGTTGAAATAATAATTAACAACTCTAGCAAAGTAGTAAGATACAAAATAATCTTTTTGTACGAATCATCAACTTTCTACATAATACCAAAAATCAAGCAGGAAGAAATAGAAAGAGAAATTCTATTTAAGATAATTGCCAACAGAATAGAAAACCTGGGAATCTACCTGCTAAAACAAATCTAGGAAGTATATAAACACAATTACAAGATGTTTTTCACACAAAGTCAGATTTAAACAACTGAAAAAATATTAAATGGTCATGGGTAGACCAAGTCAACATAATAAAAATTAAAATTCTGTTCTAATTAATTTATTCAGTACCATGCCAATCAAATTGCCAAAGAATTAATGTATAGATCTAGAAAACATAAATAAAATTCATTTGGAATAACAAAAGGTCAAGAATATGAAAAAAATGTGAAAACAGGTGGCCTGGTATTATCAGTTCTCAAACTGTATTACAAAGCAGTAATCATCAAAACAATCTGTTATTGGCTTAGAAATAGAGGGTTTGGCCTTCCAGGAGTGGAGCCAAGATGGAGGGGTGAACCAAAGCTGCTCTGTGTCACCATGAGAATCCCCTCTAACTAAGATTAAAATATCGATGCAAAACAAATACAGGAGTGAAAGAAACAAGAAGGAGACAGAGTGAAACAACTTTCAAGAAAAGAAAAACACAGAAGGTAGACCTTCTCGAGAACTGAGGTGAGAGGAAAGCAGAGCCAGAAAAAGGCTGTATAGCAAGGAAGGAAGAGCAAGCCATCCCCTCCCCAACACCACCTAATACAGCAAGTTTCTCTGATAAAGGTCTCATTTATCAAAACATAGAGAATGGATCCAAATTTCTAAGAATAGGAGCTATTCCCCAATTGATAAAGGGTCAAAGAATATCAATAGCAGTATCAAGAAGAAATTAAATCTAGGGAATGGCAGGTGGTTAGCTGCTGTTGGTGGTGGTGGAAAGACAAGTGAGCCCCTTGCTCAGAATAACTGCAAATTTCAATGATTTCTGTGGACTGGTGGGCATCTTTGTCTCCAAAGGCTCTTGGGTTCAGAATTCTAGATAATCTTTATAGATGTCCAAAAGAAGGTAGTGGCTAAGGTGGTGAGGCCAGAGCTACTTCCATTCACTGGAGGAAGAGTTTAGTGAAGGGTCATTATCAATAGCTCCTAGAAATACACTGCTCTTGGGAAATTAATTCTCAATAAATGTGGATGCATTTAAAATTCTTGGATCTAGAACCAAAATAAGATGGCACAGCAGTTAGCCAGGTTGATCATTCTATTGGCAACTGTAGTTATTGGAGAAAAAAAAAAGATACAATCAGTGCTCTATCCCCTTTCCCAATTATTTTCACACCTCTGATTTTGGAAACATTCACCCATTTTGGAAACTTGAGTAATTCGGTACAGTTATGCTCAACTACCACCAGTTCCTGTCCCTGATAAGCAGCATTCATTATGCAGCAGCAGGTAATAGTTGTTTTCTTCTCTAATATTTTTCCCATTGAACTCCTCCACATTAGGGTGAGAAGAGGAGGAAATCCGCATAATGTTCATGATTAATTCTTTATAAAGAAGTCCTTGAGATTTAAGGAAGGGAACCAAAGAAAATAAAGCTAGAAGGACTCCTAGATGATATTGGAAATTCCTTTTTTCTTTCAGACCCTATTCCCTCTCCTTCTACTTTTCCTCAATATTGTATGAGGCCATCTCTTCATCACCTTTACTGGATCACCACCATTTATTAAGAGTTAGCATTCTAACTGCTCCTAGTGATATAAAGACAAAAATGAGATAATCTTTGCCTCTCTTTGCAATATATAACATATATGATATATAACTTTTATAATACACATGATGCACAATATGCTTTTTCTATATTTTATTATATGCAAACATAATGTATAATATAATGAATATAATTTCTATATTTCTCTTTAATTTTCTGAATATGTTTAAATAACATAATAAAAATAAATTTTTGATATTTAGTTTATATATTTTGTTTATATAAATAACATATTTTATTTATTACAAGTATTACTATGAATATTGTTTCTATTTATATTTACATCTTTAGTTATTACTTTTATTTAATATATATATATAATTAAATTTGAAATATAATTTAGATATAAAATAATTTCTGGGTATGGTTCCTAGCAACTAGAGAGATCAAGATAGACCAGTAATAAAAAGAGAGACTAGAGTTGCATTTTGACAGAAGGTAGAAATGTTACTAGATGGAGGTGAGGAAAGGCTTTAAAAATGAACTCTGACTTATTCTTAAAACATGTATAATTTTTATATAAAACTCTTATGACACAGGGTCCAAGTAAGACTTTGGAGGATTTCATAGTCCTTCTATAGGATTTTTCTTAATAAAGACCACTTTGCTTTCCCAGTTGTCTCCCTATTGCTTTACTCTAGCTTGGAGTTTGGGGAGATACTGGTGATATTTCTTCATTAAACTTCTTCCTGTTATTCCTTATAACTTCTCAGAATAGCCTATTAATCTCCCACTTTCTCAGACCAGCATAAAATGAATCTCTATAGATTCTATACCCATGATGACAAACCTATTGCGCGAGATGTCACACATAGACCTCTCAGTGGGCACCCATGCCAAGGACCCAGTGCTCCAAGGACCTAGTGTGCTTGTCCTTGCAGCACAGTTTGCCAGAGTCCCTAACTAGAAAGCCAGAGAGAGGCACATCTGGGCTGTTCCCTTCCCCTTCTGCCCAATGGGAGTGCTTCCTTCCTCTCCTGGGTTGGTCACAATGCAGCACAAAGCACAGATGGTAGAGACGTAAAGCTGATTCCCTTAGAGGGGTTGGTGAGAAACTAGGTTTGAGGGGAGCAGAGTTCAGAGTAGGGCACATAACTAGAGGAAAGCTGAGTGCTTGAGCCCTTCCTTTTCTCCTTCTCCCCAAACATGAATATATCACCTGCCCCACTGTCCAGCAATCCAATGAGAGTGCTTCCTCCTTCCTCTGGGTGGGGTAAAGGGTGGGAATGGGGTGCACCCAGCACTTAGTGGAGGGAGGGACACAGAATGGGGTCTCTGAGGGGGACATGGGCATGGAACTTGGTCTGGGGGTTGGGGTGGGGATGAGGCTTGGCACTCCATCTCTAAAGTTTCACCATCACTGTCCTATACCATAATTGCCTCATGATCACTCTGGATTCAGTCATTCTTAGATCAGAATTCAATATATTGCCATAGCTCACTAATTTTGAACCTCACACTCATCAACTTCATAAATAACTTATTACATAGATGGGGGTTAGTCTGTATAAAGATACAGAGACACAAATGCCACATGGGGGAATAAGAAAAAGGTCAAGTAGCAATCTATAGGTTATGAAGGAAGGGGATACACAATTAGCCTGGGCAAATAGGATGGAGACAAATTGTAAAGAGCATAAAAATATGAGGAATTTATATTGTATCCTAGAGGCAATGGGGATCCTCTGAGGGTTCTTTAGCAGGTGAAGTACCAAATTATATTCATTCTTCAGTTATACCTATTTGAGAACTATAAGGAAGATGGATTAGATAATATTCTACCATCCTCTGTATCATATTAAAATGAGTTTATGATCTAAACTAATGTTCATCTTGGCTACCATATTTCTCTGATTGACAAGAAGATCAATTTTTTGCTACCTCAGTTATTTTCTCCCTGTTTTCTTCCTTTTTTCCGTCTTCCCTCCGTCCTTTCCTCCCTCCCTTCCTCTCTCTTTTGTACCTCTTTTTCCCCTTCTTTTCCTTAAATTTCTCTTTCTCTCTCTTTATTTCTTCTCTTCTTAGCAATAATTGCTTTATAACAGTTAAACTTATTTTGTAAATGATAATAATATGTACCAATAACTATCCTTTTATTCATTTCCCATTTGTCAGCATCAAGAGTTTGCATAAATAGCTCAGGTTGAAGTTACCTCAATTACTTGCCACATCTTCTTCTCATTTTTATTCTTTCTTCTAATTTGGTATTGATTTTGAGCTTGAATCTAACAAGTTGATGGTCTGACTATACACCAGTAGTTGATTTGGAAATGAGTCCCACATCAGTAAACAGGCATTTCATGCCTATTAAAATATAATCACTTTCTTTTTTGTGAATGTATTTGGGACATGAAATGTGTTAGTCCTCCTTACTCTCTTATTGTTGAAAGTATTCAAGATATATAGTTATGAAACTTCTGTATAATTGACAAACTTTTAGATGTATTTATTCCACAATTTCATTATCCAAAGCATTTGTCTCTATCTTCTTCTATGTCCACTTTTGCATTGAACTAATCAAGTCTTAACACATATTTTGAATGAATTTGGAGAGTCTTATCAAGTTCTTAGTCAAAATTTTATTTCCATTGATTCTCTCCGGTGGATGTTTGTGAGACTGAATGTATTTGAACTGGGGTCGTTTTGTTAATATTTATTATAATACAAGATAACTTGAAGCCCCAAGAAATGATGGTTTATTATTGATTGCCTGAATTAGAAGGACATTTGGTCTTATCCATACATCACTCAAACACATATCCAAACAAAATTCATTATTCTTTCTCTCAAATTCATTCCTTTTCCAAAAAAAATATATATTGCTATTGAGGACCATTCTTCCAAACACCCAGATTGGCAAGTTTGTTAAGTGATCTTATTAAGGATGATTCTAATCATTCTCAATTTTTCTCTCTTTCCCTTTCTCATATCCAACTATTTTCCAAATCTTGATTCTACATTCACATCTCTTATATTCAGCCCCTTCTCTCTATTCATATGACAATCACAGTAGTTCAAGTTCTCATGTTGTCTCATCTGGACTATCATGAAGCCTTTTGATTTGATCTGACTGCCTCAAGACTTTCCTTTTTCCAGTTCACCCCGACCTACTAAATAAAACCTATTTGCTCCCTAAAACCTATAGCATCAAATTTATTCTTGTCAATTTTGTTTTTAAAACTCTTAACTAGATTGCACCTACCCTCCTTTTCTACACTTTATGCACATTGCTCCTCTTTAAGCATCCTAAATTCCAGCCAAATTGTCCTATTTACTATTCCCAATAGTTCAGTTAAACAGAGAAAAGCAACATAATAGATTTAATACAGTAGTTTAATTGGAGTTGGAAAGACTTGGGTTTGGAACCTTATTCAGATACTTGTTCTGTGACTTTAGGCAATTCATTTAACCTTTAGGAGCCTCTATTCCTTATTTGTAGAATGAAGAGATTGGATTGGATGACCTCTAAAGTCCCATATAACCTAACCTATGATCCTACTTACTATCCCTCACGTGTGACGTTCTATCTCCTGCTTCCCTGTACCTGAAGTGTACTCCATCTTAAACCTTGCCTTTTAAAGTCCCTAATTTCCTTTGAAGCTCAGTTTGTGTCATTACATGAAATTCTTCCACATGATTCAAGTTACAAATGCTCCTGACCCACTTCAAATTTAACACACATATATAATACACTAATGTAAATATATGCAATATAAAGTATATTTATATATTATATAATATGAAATAGATAATAGCATATATTTCCTACTATTCAACTTTTGCTCATTTAAAATTTTTATTTTGTGTCTTTTTTAAAAAATGATTTTTCTCACATTATCTTCATTATTTCTTTCCTTTCTAACCCGGACTTCTATTCTTTGCTTAATAGCTCTCATCATTATTTTGACCTTTTATATTCTGTAGTATTTTATATTGTCTACATTTATTTTGAATGACATTTCTCTTTTTATCTCTTTTGTTGGACTTCATTAAAGAAAGGCTGATGATTTATGTGGGTTTGCTTTATATCCTGCAACTTTGCTAAAGTTATTGTTTTGATTAGTTTTTTGGTTGATTCTCTAGGATTTTCTAAGTATCTGCAAAGAGTGACAGTTTTATTTCCAAGCTCCCTATTATATATTTTTTCAATTTCTTCTATTATTGCTATAACTAGTATTTCTAGTACAAGATTGAACAGTAGTGGTGATAATGGTCATCCTTGCTTCACTCTTGACCTTATTGAAAAGGCTTTTAGGTTATCCTTAGTACAGATAATGCTTGCTGGTGGTATTTATCATTTTAAGGAATGTACCATTTATTCCAATGTTTTCTAGAGTTTTTAGTAGAAATAAGTATTTATATTTTGTCAAAAGATTTTTTACATCCACTAAGTTAATTATTAATTCTCTGTCTTTTTTATTTCTATTCTGTTTTGTTGTTGATATGGTCAATTTTGCTTATGGGTTTCCTAATATTGAACTATCCATGTATTCTTGGTGTAAAACCCACTTAGACATAGTATGTGTTCCTTGTGATATATTTCTGTAATTTCCTTGCTAGCATTTTATTTAAATTTTTTTGCTTCAATATTAATTTTTTGTATTTTTTGTATTCCTTATGAAACTGAATCTTCTGAGTATTTATTTTGGGTTCCCTTTTCTAAGAAGTTTCTATGTTATTACCGTGTACCTCTTGCCTTATTGGACTTTTTAAATTTTGCCTCATTTAGAAATGTTAGTTCTTGACAGATGAGAAAAAGTTATTGCTTAATAGTAGGAATTTTTCTGTGTTTTTACTTGTTCAATTAACTGTTCTTCTTTGTCTTCCTTATGAAAATTATTTTTCTGTTAACTTTCAAATATCTTTCCAGGATCCATGCCTTCCCAGTCTCCTGGGTGTCCATTATCTGCAAGCGCTCTGCTTCCTCTTTTCATGATGTAGGATGAGTGGTCTCATTGTATGTCAAATTTCTACAGATCATAACCATTATAAGATCACCATTTTTTCCCCTACAGAATGTCTCTTTAGAAGGAGGAATGAAGATGGTGAAATAAAAGGTCATAATTTTCAAACATCTGCCTAAACCTTTTCTACAAAATTACCTCAGGAAATATTAAACAGAATTATGAGTGAGAAAACCAGGAAAAATTCTCAGTGAGTCATTTTTGTAACCCAATGCCACTTAGAAAGATAGAAGGTATGTGGATGTTGGTTGTAGGGATTGATTGCATTTGATGGTGGTGATGGCAGGCAGCAATAACAGGATGCAACAACAGGGGTAACAATGGTACCAGTGCCCAGGGATAAGTGGACTGAATATCTGGTTTGAAACAGATCCCAGGAAGTCCCTATTCTGGCACTGGACTGTTACAGACAAAAGAGTGGTTGCCATAAACTGTGACCACAAAAATATGGGTTCAAGACTGTGAATTGCCAAAAGCATAAAGATAATTTTTAGTGTCTTGATTTAAATAAAAAATGTGATCGCCATGGGAAAAATTCCCAAATATGAAATACCTGAGTCAGCTGGGTTTTATGGAGATTTTAATTAATACAAATGAAGGAATTAAAGAAAGGGAGAGAGACAGAGTAAGAGGAAATAATAGGAAGGCTAGGGCCTAGGCCAATGGCCTAGGCCTTTCTTTTAAGAGAGAAAACTAAGTCAGTCTTTAATCACTCACCACAAGATTGTCCCAAGCAAAACTCTAATGTTCAAAGAGACCCTCCAGTTCAGCTCCTGAGCTCAACTGATCTGAACTCCCCTGAACTGGTTCAGATAGCTCCTTTTAAAGAGAATTTTCTCCTATGTCACCTCCCCTAAGTTTTCACATCTACCAATCACAGTAGACATTTTCCAAAGGACTGACCATTCTTAATTCACATCTTGTTATCACCTTCTCTGGGTAGACTAAAACTTCTGAGTAATTCACATCTCTTTGCTAAGCTTGCCCTTGTAGTGATTAATTTAACCTTCATAGGTACTTAGCACCTTTTTGTATTAGATCTAAAAATAGACCTAGCTTAAGGGCTTGGCCTCACTATAAGTATGGGTTGGGGACTTTTTCATTGTTTAGTAAGGAGTTTTATAACTTTATCTTCCCCTTAAGGTATACCTAAATATGGGTGGAGTAATTTTAAAGTTCCCAATACATTCCTGATCAAGTACGTCCATTGTTTAAATGGGGGATAACCTTAACCTTAACCTTAAGATAATGTTCCAAAGTGGAGTTGAGAATTTTTAAGATTCACAGGACCCAGGATTTGGTATAATTTCTCAACTATTATTATCATTACCTTTTCTAGGTCATAGTCCCAAGATTGAGTAGGGCAATTATAGTCACTAGGGGGAAGACTATTCTTGCTTTGGTGGGGAGCAGAGTGAAAAACAGAAAAGCAATGACTAGATCTCTTTCAGAGTCACACCAATTTGGAGGCATCAAAAAGTCTACAAGCCCCAATATCAAACTATAAAAGCACAAAAGTGTAATAGACAGAAACTCAGGCTCATCATCCCTTCCTAAGAGGTGAATAAAGACCAATTCTAACCGCAATTCCAAAGTCAAGAAGCAGGATATAAAAATGAGCAAATAAAAAAGATTCTGACAAAAAGATACTATCATAACATGGAAATTCAAGATACAAATTCAGTGGAAGATAATGATGTGAAAATATCTACAAGAAAAGTTTCAAAGATTGGAAAAAAGACCAACAAGAGTTTCTAGAATAGCTAAAGAAAGAATAATTATCAATAGTAAAAGAGATTTTAGAAATAAATTATGAATGGGAAAGGAAAAATTATGAAAAGAAATGAAAGATATACTAGAAAATTATGAAAAGAGAATTAACAGCTTGATAAAAGAGTTACAAAAACATACTGAAGAAGCAGCTTCCTAAAAACTTACCTGAACTGGTCAAGTGGAAGTTAATTTCATGAAATATCAAGAAACAGCCAAAGTCAAATGAATAAAAAATGAGAAAAATAGATATTTCATAGAAAAATCAATTAACCTGGAAAATAAAGGTGAGACAATTTAAGAATGATTGAACAACTGAAAACCATCATCAAAAGAAGAATCTAGACATTTTTAAGTTATAAGGGAAAATTGCCCATATGTATTATATTAAAAAAGTAGAAATGTAAAGAATCCATTGGTTTCTTCCTGAAAGAAATTCCCCAACAAAACACTAAGGAATATTATAACCAAAATTCAGAACTCCCAGCTCAGGGAAAAATTCTACATGTAGACAGAAAGAAAATAATTCAAATACAATGGACCTACAGTCAGGATCACATAAGATTTGACAGCTATCACTTTAAAGGAGCAGAGATCCTGGAATATGATCTTTCAGAATGTAAAGAAGCTAGGATGATGACTGGGAATTATTATTCAGCAAAACTGATATAATCCTACATGAGAAAAATATTTACTGAAAGGGGATTTTCAAGCATGCGTGATAAAAAGACCAGAGCTAAGTAGGAAATTTAACATTCTAACACAACACTCAAGAGAAGCATCAATATGTAAAAAAGTAAAAAAATCATTTACATTCCTATATGGAAGATTATGCATGTAATCTCTAAGATTATTATCATTAGGACAATTAGAAGTACTCTATTTAAATAAAGGGCATGGTTGTAAGTCTATTATTTTAGGATAATCTCAAAATAATTAAGGAAAGGTAAGAAAGAGGGATGCAATTGGAGAAGGGGATTGAGAGACCAAGAATATGAAAAATTATCTCAAGTAAAAAAGGCACTAAGGAAAGTATTTATAAAGATAGGGGAAAATGGGGAAGGGGAAAGGGAATAGGAAACACCGACCTCATTCATATCTGATCTCCTTCAAGGAGGGAACAGTATATATACTCACAGTTGAGTATAGAAATTCAGTGAGAAGTAGGAGGGGAAGGTGCTAAGAGAAAGAAAGGGGGACAATAAAAGGGAGAGTAGACTATGGGAGACAACAGCCCTTAATAAAATAAACTCTTGACTAAGAGATAAAGTAAAAAAGAGATAGAAGAGAATAGAATGGAGGGAAATATAGAGTTAGCAAATATAATTGTGAATACGAATAGGATGAACTAACCCATATAATAGAAGAGTCTAGTAGAGTGGTTTAGACACTCAAATCCAATTATATTGTATTTACAAGAAAGATACTTGAAACAGAAAGGCCTCCATTGCGTTTAAATAAGCATTGAGTAGGATCTATTATATTTGAGATGAAGCATTTTAGAAAAAGCAAGATAATCACAGACAAAGGAAAATTTAAAGATGAGACCTAATTAAAAGAAAGATATATCCTGAAACACTGTTTTTTTTGGAAAATGTACCATAGATAATGAATTAATATCATTAATGATATTATACATATATATATATATATATATATATATGCACCAAATGACATAGCATCCAAATTCTTGAGAGAAATGTTAAGTGCGTTATAGGAAGAAATAGACAATATTATTATATTAGTAGGAGACCTCAGTGTATTCCCTCCCATATCTAAATAAATACAATCATAAAACAAACTATAAAGAAGTTAAAGCTAGGGAGAAATTTTTAGAAAAATTACAAATGATAGATCTGTGGAGATGATTGAATTAGTAATTAAAAGGAATATAGCTATTTATCAATTCTGTTTGGCATCCTTACTAAAACTGGCCATGTATAAGGGCATAAATATCTTACAAATAAATGCAAAAAAAGGAGAAATATTAAATGCATCCTTTTCAGATCATAATGCAATAAACATCCAAAAATAATCTTGGAGAAATAGATTAAAGTGAATTGATACTAAATAATCTAATCCAAATGGATCAATCAGAATAGATCAAACAAAAAATATTAGAAACAATTGGTGATTTCATTGGTAACAATGAGACAACATACCAAAATTTGAGGCTGCAGCCAAGGTAATACTTAAGGGAAAATTGATGTCTAAATGTTTATATCAATAAAAGACAGAAAGAATAGATCAATAAATTGGGAATGAGACTAAGAAAAAAAAACACAAAAAAATTACATTAAAATTCCCCAAACACCATGATTTGATTCTTGATTCTATGGTCAGCTTTCATTAGAGTCTAATTCTTATAGCCATATATTAATACTGAAAAAAAAAAAACATAGCATACTATGTGCAGACTTTTCATGCCCCTCTTTCTCAGAGGAACTACTGTTGAATATTAAGGTCTTAAGGGTTTGTGGCAGAAATTTATAGAATTATTTTGGTTATTTTTGCAATGAGATCTCCTTTTCCCTGTCCATGAACCAAGGATTTTGGTGTGAATACTCATGATCTCCATTTTACAAAACAAAAGAAAAGTTTGAAATTTGGTTTTGTGACTGATGAGGCAATAACTGACTTGTTTTTTTTAATTGTCTATTACGTCAAATTAGAACCTTTCCTTGGCACTCACTTCTTAGAAGAGTCATCTAGAAACCTGGATAAAGAAAGCAGCCCAAGGAAAAAGGAGGCTGGGATCCTTTGCCAGCTTTTTCATGGGTTATGAAGCCTGGGTCATACATCTTTGTCATTCAGTGCTAAAAAATGGCTCTGTATATAAATGATTCTTGTTTCTCTGGGGGTTCCATCTGCTTGGTATCTGCACGACTCTTACTGGAAGCCAAATATCAAAGCAAATTGTCCTGTACTCCATATTAGTTACCAAATTACTGTAACCAGGCTGGGATGTGCAGTAAGAACTATGATTATATTTTGTACATCGGCTGAGACTAATTGCAATGGTGCCTAAACTGCAAATTAAACACTGAGAATCATTTTAGTCTCTCTAGAAGAACACATGACATACACATGCAGAATAATCTCTTGATGATCATGAGCACACTCCCAAATTCCCCATTTCCCTCTATTTTTGCAGGTATATGAGGAATGCAGCTCATTGTTTTTGAGATCCTTCTTTTTGTGACTCGGTGATTCTGTGATCATTCTTTTTGGCTACTGCTCTCCAGATAAGATTCTGGGAAGTCAAAGACATTGGTTCTATATCTTGTTCTAACATTATGTCACTGGAAGAAAGTCACATCTACTATGGGAATCTCAGTTTTTTCCAAAACAGCTTATTTGAGATAACCTCATAGGTCCTAACTAATATAGTATTTTATGATACTAGAGAGAAATTTTAGTCTGGAAACTTTGGCCAACTGCATATTTGAAGCTGAAGCTTCTTTCTTTGTGTCCAATTAAACTGCATTTCATAGAATCACTGAATATCAGTGATGGAAGGGAAAAGATGACTATCTGCTCAGTCTAGTCCACTTGATTTATGGAGATGGAGGCATCTAAGTTACAAGTAAGTGCTATGTCCAAGGTTATACAATCAGCCTGTGACAAAGCTAAGATTATAATGAAAGTCTTCTAACTTTCAGACAAGTATTCCTAGATGCTATGTCCTCAGAATTTTCTAGGTGTAGGATCACTTCCAGTCTAGGTATAGAACACCTTGCCAAGGTCCTTCAAATTTTCTTGACTGTCTTGAGCACCTAAATATAATTCTGTTGCTGATCTACTCAAAATCCTAAAATCTTCCAAAACTCTGGCATTATCAGACATCCTCTCCAGATCACATTACTTCACTCTAAGATCAAAGTCATCATATTTTGAATCAGCCCCCATTCCACATAGTTATTTATTAGGCACAGTATCCCCTCTCAAAGGAGGCAATTGAGGGTTTACACCAGTTATTAACTCATTAATAGAACAGGGAATAATAATCCCTTGCAAATCTGAATACAACACGCCCATCCTGCCAATTAAAAAACCAAAAAAAGGGCCCGATGGCAAGCACATCTATAGATTCGTACAGGATCTAAGGGCAGTGAATAATCACGTTATAAAGAGACACTCCGTAGTTTCTAACATACATACTATTATTTCATCTATTCATAGCACAGCTACATACTTTACAGTAGTAGACTTGTGTTCAGCTTTCTTTTCCATACCAATACATGAAAACTCCAGGCATATTTTTGCTTTCACCTGGAAGGGATCACAATATATCTGGTGTCGGCTGCCACAGGGTTATGTCGAAAATCCGAGCTTATTTGAGCAAATTTTGAGCCAAGACACAGACAATATAACATTTAAAAATAGCAAATTAATCAAATATGTAGATGATCTACTCTTGGCTTCAACAGATGCAAAAACATGTCAAGAAGATAGCAAACACCTTCTTTTGGAATTGCACAAAAGAGGACATAAAATCTCTAAGGATAAAGTTCAGTGGTGTCTCCAAAAAGTAGAATATTTGGGATTCATCTTAACTGCGGGTGCTCGTTATATTTCTCCAAAACGAATTGAGAACATTCAAAAATTGAGTGCTCCTACCACTAAGAAACAGCTGAGAGCAATTTTAGGAGCAACAGTGTTTTGTAGACAATGGATTCCTTGCTATGGGGAAATCACTAAACCCCTTATAGCATTAACAAAGGATTCGGTTCCTGAACCCCTCAAATTAGAGCCTGAACACTTGTCAGCTCTATCAGATCTGAAAAAGGCTATCATGTCTGCCCCTGCTCTAGGCATCCCAGATTACAACAAGCCATTTACTTTATATGTGCATGAGCGAAGAGGAGTAGCCTCTGGTGTGTTAACTCAGACTTTGGGACCTTCTCAGCACCCAATTGCTTATTATTCTGCCCAACTAGACCCAGTAGCAGCAGGAGCACCACCATGCCTTAGAGGAGTAGCTGCTACAGCCTTACTAGTAAAAAAAACCATTGATTTAGTATTGGGATGTCCATTAACAATAATGTGCCCACATGAGATTGAAGCATTATTGATAAAACATAGAACACAGGCATTCTCGGATCAGAGAATTACAAGGTATGAAATAACCTTATTAAATAGTGAAAATATTACCTTGAAATGCTGTTCAACTCTTAACCCTGCCACCTTGCTTCCAGATTTACCTACTTCAGGAGAACCATTACATAACTGTGAAACATTAGTGTCCATGGCAGAAAAGCCTCGAGATAATCTCTTGGACACTCCCTTAGACAATGCAGATCTGATTTTATTTACCGATAGTTCCTCTTTTATGAGGGATGGCATACGTTACACTGGAGCTACTGTAGTCTCAGAATTTGCCACTGAATGGTCAGCTTCACTACCTTCTAACATTAGCGCTCAAGGAGCAGAACTCATAGCTCTAAAACAAGCTTGTATAATTGCCAAGGATAAAAAGGCAACAATTTATACGGATTCTAGATATGCTTTCGGCATTTGTCACTCAGTCGGGATGTTATGGCTCCAAAGAGGATTTTTAACCTCAGCTGGAAAATCCATAGCTAATGCAGAAATTATTAATGAAGTTCTTTCTGCTCTCAAACTGCCTAAAGCCCTAGCTGTAGTTCACTGCTCTGCCCATACAGGTGGCTCTGACCCTGTCTCTAGAGGAAATGACCGAGCAGATGCTGCTGCAAAACTAGCAGCCATAGAAGGACCTGGATTAATTTTAACATTAACAACCACTGATAATTTAAATTTATCACTCTCCTATAATGAAAAGGAAGTGGAAGAATGGAAACAAAAATTTAAAGCAAAACAAATTAATGGAGTATGGGTGTCATCTGAAGGAAAACCCCTGCTCCCTAGAAGTTTCTATAACCAAATTTGCCAATCTATTCATAAAAATGGTCATTTTGGCACCCAGGGTATCGTGGACTCTGTCAAGAGAGTATGGATAGCCCCTGGTATAACTACTGTAGCCTCTAAAGTATGTTCAGCCTGCCCTATTTGCCAGGCGTATAACCAACATGCATATCGTGGAAAAGCCTTTGGGGGACGTCCTCTGGCTTACACACCTTTTGAACATCTACAGATAGATTTCATAACAATGCCAAAGGCTGGACGTTATAAATTTTGTCTAGTAATTGTAGATCAACTAACCAGATGGCCGGAAGCATTTCCTACGACCCGAGCCACAGCAGATTTTGTTGCAAAGATACTTTTAAAAGAAATTATTCCTCGTTTTGGCCTACCAGCACATATTGACTCCGATAGAGGGAGTCATTTTACCGATTCTGTCTTAAATCAAATATATTCTTGCTTGGGGATAACTCCAAAATTCCATGTTCCATATCACCCCCAGAGCTATCTCAGGAGAAAAATAAACAGAAAGATGAGCACTATCTTAAACATCTTACAACTTTATCACATTTTGCTAGTGAAGCTAAGGCTGCTTCTAGATTCTTATAAGATTTTTCAGGAGGGAGGTTTTTATTACATTGAGCTTTCCTTTTGGAACGTCTATTATACTCATTTAACTGCATTGCATAATTAATGCTTCAAGGTAAATACTTTTGTTCTAATCATCTATAGTGCTTAGTTTTTCTCTTTATTAAATATCATTCTCTAATATTTTCATGTATCTAGGCCCAGTGGCCCTTCACATTTAAACATGCCATCTTTTTGTCTTTTATCAGTTTATTTTATCTCCTACCTCAGACAAAGGCTTAGGAGCATGATAGGTGCTAAAAGAAATAAACAGTTGTTAATAAGCATCTAGATTAAGTTCAGGAGTCTATATGTATGGGTACATGTATATGTATGTGTATATTTTAAACAAACACACATAAACTATATTTGTTCTATGTATTTAATGTCATATTTTAAGATTTACAAAGCACTTTGTATATGTTACCTCATTTGATTCAGGCATCAACCCTTTGAGTGGTTGTTATTGGTTCCATTTTAGACAGTTAGGGGACACAGACTGCTGCACTAGGTGGGGAATCAAGTCCCTCATTCTTTCATCCATCTTTTAGAGAATGAAAGAATTATTAAAGCATTTAAAAAATAGTTATTCTCTGCTTGACACAGAGTTCCAACACATGTACTGTGAATCTTAAAACTACTCAGACTCTACTTCAGAAGATTTGATTAAGCTATTCCCCATTTGTAACAATGAAGATACTCAATCAGGAATGTATTGAGAACTTTTAAAATTACTCCACCCTACTCAGACAGTGCCTTAGGGGAAAATAAAGTTGCAAACTCCGGATTGAACAATGAAAAGTCACTAACTCATACTTATAGTAAAGGTAGAACCTTAAGCTAGGTCTATTTTTAGATCTAATACAAAAGGGTGTTAAGTACTTATAAAGGTTAAATTAGTACCTAAAAGGTCAAGCAACTTACAAAAGGCAAGCTTAACAAAAGAGGTGTGAAGTACTCAGAGGATTTAATCTAACTAGAGAAGGTGAGAACAAAAGAAGATGAGAACTAGGAATGTGCAGCCCTGGGAAAAAGCATCTACTGTGATTGGTGGATGTGAAAATTTAGGGGAGGTGACATAAGAGAAAATTTCTTTAAAAGGAGAAGTCAGTTCAGATAATGCAGTTTTGATTGGAAGTAAGTTAGTTGGAGTTGGTTGGAATTCAGAGTTGAAGTGAGGACTGGAGCTTGCTTGGAGACAATCTTGTGGTGAGTGATAAAGACTGACTTGCTCTCCCTTAGGCTCAGGCCTAGGCTATTTTTGGCCTAGTCCTTTTCTACTACTTGGCTATTCTCTCTCTCTCTCTCTCTCTCTCTCTCTCTCTCTCTCTCTCTCTCTCTCTCTCTCTCTCTCTCTCTCTCTCTCTCTCTCTCTCTCCTTCCCTTAATTCCTTCATTTATATTACTTAAAATCTCCATAAATCCCAGCTGACTTGGGTATTTTCATATTTTGGGAATTTCCCATGGTGACCACTTATTTTCAATTTTAAGTCAAAACACTAAAATTATCTTTTACAGTTTGGCCAAAACCTTTAGAGGTTTTTGGCATTTACAGTGTTTTAACATTCACAGTTTTGGCAACCACATCTTGGCAGTTACAGTACTATTAAAAGAGAAGTTCCTGACCACCATAGCATCATGACTTCATGCTAAGTTTCTGAATTCTTTCCTTAATTCCTTATACATCTCCTTCTATTGTCCAAGTGATCTACAATATATTCCCATCATCCTCCAAAGAGACTCACCCAAATGACCTCCAGTATGATACCCTATTCTGGTTTGTTGGTTTTATACAATGAATATGCTTTCTTAAAAATATAATATTATTCCTTCTTTATACTATTTTATTTAAAAGCCTTTGCTTTCTGGGGCATCTAAGTGGCTCAGTGGACTCAGATCCAGGCTCAGGGACAGGAGGTCCTAGGTTCATATCTAGCCTCAAATCCTTCCTAGTTGGGTGATCCTGGGCAAAGCCACTTAACCCCCATCGTCTAGTCCTTCCTGCTCTTTTGCCTTGAAACCAAAACACAGGCAATGGGGTTTAAGTGATTTGCCCAGAGTCAAGGATCTGAAGACCAGATTTAAACCCAAGATTTTCCTGTCTCTGTACCTGGCCCCTTCTTTCTACTACAATGGTAAGAATGCTAGACATGAGGTCAGGAAAGACCATTGTTCAAATTCTACCTCTGACCCTTAATTGTGTAACAGAAGGATTGGAAAAGGAACAGGGGAAATGGAGAGAGAGAGAGAGAGAGAGAGAGAGAGAGAGAGAGAGAGAGAGAGAGAGAGAGAGAGACAGAGAGAGAGAGAGAGAGAGAGAGAGAGAGAGAGAGAGAGAGAGAGAGACAGAGAGACAGAGAGACAGAGAGACAGAGAGAGAGGGAGACAGAGAGAGAGAGAGAGACAGAGAGAGAGAGAGAGACAGAGAGAGAGACAGAGACACAGAGAGAGACAGAGACAGAGAGAGAGAGAGAGAGAGAGAGAGAGAGAGAGAGAGAGAGAGAGAGAGAGAGAGAGAGAGAGAGAGAGAAGATTCTTCTTCCCCTCTATTTTTCTGGGAGAGAGTCTTGTTTCCCTGACAGAGGGAATATGTCTTCTCAGAGGATAGTTCTGGGAGATGGATGACAAGACCTGGAGAGATTAGCTTTGGTAAGATGACCCAGTGTCTCCCCTTTGGTCCCAGCTATTGTTGAGAGGGTTCTTTTGCCTCTGGTCTCCTAAAGGACACCCACTATCACTTCCCTTCAGAAACTTGGGGTCACCTACTATCAAGAAGAGATGTTGCTCCTTGGGTTAGGCAGTTTGGATCACTGGAATCATGACCTAACTTTCCTTTTTTGGGTAGTGTAAAGATTAAAATTTAGGGGAGACGGGGAGACTGAGGCAGGTAGAAATTAGTTTCTCTCTGCAAGGAGTATTATATTTTTTAGAGGTTTATTAAAAGGTTAAAGATTAAAGAATATACAAGTAAGAAACATGTGCCTAGGCCAGAGGCCTAGACAAAATAACCTCACATCATGCAAGAGACCGCCTGCTCCAAAACAGAAGTCCAAAAAAAGCCAAGAGAGAGCCTCAAAAGCCTTTGAATCAGCTTAAATACCTTCTCTATCTCGGCCCAGGTGAGATTACAAGGCATTCTGGGGAAGTGGAGCAAAGGCTCGTGGGGATTGCAGTTCTGTATTCGAGTCTATTTTTTACAGTAGAGATGTAATTTTCCCCAAATCTTCTGCCCCCTTTCCTAGTATTAGAAACCAGCCAGACCTAATTCTAAAGTAGTAAACAATTTATTTGGGTTCATGTAGGGAAGGAGAGGTAAGGGTGACAGGCAAGGAAAGTGGGGGAGCAGGAAACCCTAACACTTGTCCCCTCTGGTATACTGCCCCCTCCAATTTCTTGGGGTTCACCACTGAGCACCTTGAACCCTCCTCTGGCCAGCTACTGGTTGATCCCTATTCCTCAGCTAACTAGATTTTAATTCAGGAGTCTAGGAACAGATCAGGGAGAGAGAGAAATCTCAGGGAAAAATTTGAATGGCTCTGGCCAGAGTGAGTCCAAATCCAAAATCTCCTTGAGAATTCAGGTACTTGTTCTTGAAGAGTCTTAGTGGAGGTAGTTTTGGGTCCCTGAATGGGTGGGCTCTTTCTTAGCTTCCAGGAAAACCAGCTTCCTCCTTCACTTCCCAGGCTGGAAGACCATTGACAGTTGGCTTCAAAGTTCCAACCCTTTTAGAACTCCCAGGCTTCTCTCTCTGCCCCTCCTTTGCTGCTCTTCAGTTGATCTCTCCTTCAGCCTGGCTTCTCATTGCAACCCACTGGATGTCTTTTTCTTACATTACATATGCTATGATCTGATTAAACTCTCCAAGCTCTAGTTTCTCCGTGTATAAAATGGAGGTGATCAGTAGGGCATGTTTCACAAGTTTTGTGTGTATGATAATAAAATGAGATAGTATATATATATATATATATATATATACATATATATATATATATATATATATATCAATGCTTTGCCACCCTAGACATACTACATAAATGTTGGGCACAATCTGTTTGTTTTACTTCATACCTCTACTCTATTACTTTATATATGCCTGTGTACCCTAGACAATATACCAGTGCCATGCCAGAAGCTGAATTGCTTCCATCTGAATTGTCTCAGGAAGATTCTGAAGATCACCTGGCAAAATAAAGTACTGGATGCTGAGCTCCTTTCTCTAGCTGATCTGACAAGCATTTAGAGACTCTGTTGTAGAGAGTGGAACTCCAATGGCTTGGCCTCATTGTTTAAATGCTAAACATAGTTTGCCTAAAAGAGTATTTTGTGGACAACTCAAACAAGGCAAACACTCACAAGGAGGTCAGAGGGAGTAATACAAAGATGCTCTCAAATATCTCTAAAAAACTTTGTAATTGACTGTGTCTGTGACATCCCCAAGTCAAATGTTCATATAGGTTATTAGTGCCAGATCTGTGGTAAATGCTTCTGAGCTAGGACTGGTGTGATCAGAAACAGTCAGATACACTGTAATTGTCCCCAACATAGTGATGACATTTTGGTCCTTTTCACATAGGAAAGACAACAACCAATGAATCAGCTATATTCTAACCAGGAATTCCATCCCACCAAATCTCAGAGATACCCAAGAGACAATTTGCCCTCTTACATTAGGAACACTAACTGACTTTGTTTTATTTAGGACTAAAGCTTTGCACATTTAGGTGCAGATAGGTTAGAGGATTTACTATTTCTACTCTTTTCAGATATTGGCTTCTTTGTAGTAATGGTAGTAGTGTCTATTGCTTCTCTTCCTTTTTTTTCATAGCATTAGATTTTATTTTTTTTCTCCAATGACATAAAAAAACAGTTTCCAACATTTTTCAAAGAATATTAAGTTTTGAATTCTCTTCCTCCCTCCCTCCCCCCAACTCCCACACTCCTTGAGATGGTAAACAATCTTAATCTGATTTTACACATGCAATTCTGGAAAACATTTTTCTATATTAATACTTTTGTGGAAGGAAATTAAGTTGAAAAATTTTTAAAGTGTAAAAAAAATTGCTTTGGTCTAGATTCAGACTGTGAATTTCAAAACTACTCAACCCTGTTCAAACCATTCTTTAGAGGATGGGATTTGGCTATTTCCTGATCCTGATCAATAACAATAGAGATACTTGGAATGACAGAATCAGTTCTTGGAAACTACAATCTCCACCCTACTCAAGGTAACAGGATTTAGAAAGGGCTACAGCAAAGCTCAAGATTTAATTATTTGAGAATATGGCCTTCAACAGACATGTACAAAGGGGACAGACCTCTGGGCGGTCCTGGGCTAAGCTAGAGCCACCATTGGCACAGGTGAGACACAGGAAGTGAGGTAGAGGAGAGCTCAGGACTGCTGGAACTTCCTGGGTGGAGGAGAGTGTGGTAGTTGGAGCCTGGTGCTTGGAGTGGAGGCCCTCAGACTGTTTCTCCATTTTGGTCACATGAGTGATAGGGACTGATCTCTTTTCTTTGCCTCAGCTATCAAAGGCCTTGGGCCTTTGGCACAGCCTAAGCAGAGAGGGTATTTAAGCCCTATTCCCTTCTCTTCCCTTTCTCTCTCTGTCTCTCTCTGTCTCTCTCTCTCTCTAATATCTTTCTTCCTCCTGTTTGTAATTAAAAACTCCACAAAAGGTTGACTGCAGACTTGAGTTTTCATTTAGGAATTACATAGCTGAATTCCTTGGCGACCTTAAATTAATATATAATCAGTCTTTTAAAGTGATTTCCATATCACAAGACTCAGTTCTTTTTCTCTGCAAATAGCATTTTTATCATGAGTCTTTTGGGATAATTTTGGATTATACTATCTCAGAGAATAGCTGTTATTTCCAGTTGCTCATTGTAAAATATTTCTATCACTGTACAATATTCTCTTGGTTCTGCTTATTTCACCTTGTCTCAGTTCATGTAAGTCTTTAAAGATTTTTCTGAGTTCCTCCTGCTTGTCATTTCTTATAGCACAATCATATTCCATTACAACCATATTGCATAACTTAACCATTCCCAAATTGATAGGTATCCCCTCACTTTCCAAATCTTTGCCCCTCTAAAATGAGCTGCTTTAAATATCTTTGTTCATATAGGTACTTTCTCCTTTATTTTTATCCCTTTGGGATGTAAGTCTTGTAATAATACTACTGGTTCAAAAGATATGTACTGTTTTTATAGCCCTTTGAGTATAATCCCAAATGATTGAATCAGTTCACAACTTTCCCAATAATGTACTCAATATCTCAGCTTTTTCACATTCTTTCAAATTTTTAATTATTTCATTTGAGAACTGCTTGTTCATATGCTTTGACCATTTATGGACTCGGGAATGACTTGTATTCCAATATATTCAACTTATTTCTTTATATATTTGAGGAATGAGGCCTGTAGAAGAGATTTGTAAAACATTTTTGCACCTTTATTATTACAGTGTGTTACTTTCCATGCTATTTGCCCCTGTTTAATTTCTGACCTCCACATCTCCAAATTTGCCCTTTTTCCTATGTCTCACTTCTTCTTCTCTTATTCCCTTCTCCTCCTATTTTCCTATAGAGTAAGGTAGCTTTCTATACACAACTGATTGCATATAGAATATGTATGCTCTTTTCTCACTGAACTAATACTGATCAAAGTAAGGTTCACTTTGATTCTCCCCCCTACTTTCCTTATCTTCTCCTCTACTCTGAACACTTTTTCATGCCTCTTTTATGTGCAATAATTTACCCCCCTTCTATTTTCCCTTCCCCCTGCTCCTAAAGCATTACTCTTTCCATGCTTAATTTAATCTCATTTTTATATCATTCCATCATATTCATCTCATACCCTTGTCTTCTCTCTATGTATACTCCTTCTAACTTCTCTAAAAATGGAAAAAGTTTTTTGGCATTACAAGAGTGACCTCACCATGTAGGGAATATAAAATTTAACCTTTATTGAATGTCTTTTGATTCCTCTTTCCTCCTTATATTTTTATGATTCTCTTAAATTTTGTATTTGAGAGTAAAATTTTCCATTCAGCTCTGGTATTTTCATTGTGAACGTTTTAAAGTTCTCTTTTTCATTAAATACTCATTGCTTTCCTCTGAAGAAGTATACTAGTTTTACTGGGTGATTCTTGGTTGAAATCCTAGCTCCTTTGCCCAGTGGAATATATTGGAGGCCCTCTGATCCTTTAGTGTAGAGATTGATAAATCTTGTGTTATACTGGCTATGGCCCTATAATATTTGAGTTATTTCTTTTTAGCTGCTTACAATATTAATTTTCTCCTTGGCCTGTGGGCTTGGAACTTGGCTATAATGTTTGTAGGAGTTATAATTTTAAAACCTCTTTCAGAAGATGATTGGTGGATTCTTTCTATTTCTATTTAGTCCTCTGGTTCTAGAATATCAGGAAAGTTTTCTTTAATGATTTTTGGAAGGATAATGTCTAAGCTCTATTTTTTTTTTATCATGACTTTCAGGTAGTCCAATAATTCTTAAATTTTCTCCCCTGGATTTATTTTCTAGGTCAGTTATTTTTCTCAAAAGATATTTCATTTCCTTCCTTCCTTCCTTCCTTCCTTCTTTCCTTCCTTCCTTCCTTCCTTCCTTCCTTCCTTCCTTCCTTCCTTCCTTCCTTCCTTCCTTCCTTCCTTCCTTCCTTCCTTCCTTCCTTCCTTCCTTCCTTCTTTGTTTCTTTACATCTCATGGAGTCATGGCTTAAACATGCCAAATTCTAATTTTTAAGATATAATTTTCTCAAGTGAGATTTTGTACTTCCTTTTTCATCTGGCCAATTGTACTTTGTAAAAAGTTCTTTTCCTTAGTAAATTTTTGTGCCTCTTTTTCCAAAGGGAAAATTCTGTCTTTCACAAAGATTTTCTCTTCAGTGCATTTTTGTGTATATTTTTTCAATTTGGAAAATTCTACTTTTTTCAGAAGTTCTTCTTTTCTTTGGATTTTTGTGCTCTTTTATCAATTGGTCTAGTCTGCCTTTTTAATGTACTAATTTCTTCATTAATTTTGGTGCCTATTTTATCAAGTTGGTGACTCCTTTTTTTCATGGTTTTCCTTTATCACTCTTATTTATTTTCCCAATTTTCTTCTACCTCTTATTGGATTTTTAAAACCCTTTTTGAGGTCCCCCACTAATTATTTTTGAACTTGAAAGCAATTTACATTTTTCTTAGAGTTTTTGAATACAGTAGTATTTTTTTCTTCATTTTCTTCATTTTTTCTTTCTTTTCATTTACTTCATTTTCTTCTGCCCTGTCACCAAAATAATTTTCTTTGTTGAATTTCTTTTTTTGTTTTTTGCACTTTTTCTTGTCTTTTTATTTTCATTTCACTTAAAAGAACTAATTGTGTGAAGGGAACACTGTTTCAAGCTTCAGGTTCAATGTGTAGCTACCTTCAGAGCTAGTTCTGGGGATCTTTCTGCTTTCAAGTCTTTTAAGGTAGTATGATGTAAGAGTATGTGTATTAAATATTATATACCCTCCTATACGCTGGGCTTTGAGTAACCCCAAGCATTCTTTTACACTTTTTAACTGTTACCAGGATCCCCTGTTCCCCTGTGACCACAAATGCTGGTGTACATTCATGCCCCTCCTTTCCCTGCAACTGCAACTCAGGACTTCAGTCTGGTTCTGTATATGGGCAATATGACAAGTCTTGTACCCAGAGCCAGCAGAGGGACCCCTATATACTCCTACTGGGAAGTTACCTCACTCCCCTTACCATCTATGGCGAAGAGTTCAGAAGCCTTGACTGCTACTTCAGTTGAACCCAAGGCCTGTTGCCTTGGTAGGGCCCTGACAAGCTATATTCCACCCCCACTCCACTGTACTAGATCTAATGCCAGCCTTCTAAGTTGTTTTGGGCTGAAAATTACCTCACTGTGTCTTCTTGTGGATTATGTTGTTCCAGAATTCATTTTGAGGCCTTATGTCATTGCTTCATGAAAATAATTTGCCATCTTAGCTTCATTCCTATTCATCTTTGAATGCTATACCTACTGATTTTCTTCATGTCTAACTTGAGTTAAAGTTCCATAGTAGAAAGAATATTGGACTTGGAATCAAGAAGACCTAAGATCAAATCTTGCCTCAGCAATTTACTGGTTGTGTGACTCTGGACAAATCATTTAAACTTTTTCGGTCTCCATTTCCTCATCAGTAAAAGGAAGGGAAGCAATATTCTGTTAGGTACCAGTTATGCAACAGGACTTTGCAATCCACTTTAAAAATATTACCTCATCTGATCCTCATAATAACCAGGTAAAATTGGGGGTTATATGTTGTTATTCAGTCACTTAGTTGTGTCTGATTCTCCCTGACCCAATGGACTGTACCAAGAGTGTCTCTTTTATTCTCCACTATCTCCTAAAGCCTGTCTAAACTTATATTTGTTGCTTCCATGATTTTATGTGAGCCATCTCTATTTCTTTTGCCTTCAATCTTTCCCAAAATCAGGCTCTTCCCCAATTAGTCCTGTTTTCTTACTATATGGCCAAAGCATTTAAGACTCTGCATCTAGTATTTGACATTATAGTGAATAGTATGAATAAATTTAAGCATTGACCATTTCGTCTTTCTGTTTCCTGTTTGACCACATCCAGCTTGCCTTGACCTATTATTATTCCCATTTTGCACTTGATTAAAATGCAGCAGAATGTGAAATTAAATGACTTGCCCCAATGTTACATAGCCAGGAAGTGTCTTAAGAGGTAGGATTTGAACACTGGCCTTCTTGAGTCTGACACTGGCACTCTATTCACTTTGATACAACTTTCTTGCTTAAAAAAAAAAGGACAATAAAGCAATTGTAGGTTGGTATACCACCTGGATATTGGGATGATGGAACTACAAAAAGTTCAAAGAAAACAGAGGTAGGAGCCCATGACCTAAAGTATGAGAGCCAGGCCTACAGATGGGAGGTCCTAGGTTCAAATATGGCCTCAGACACCTTCCACCTCTGTGACCCTGGTCAAGTAAGTTCTTTATCCCATTGCCTAGCCCTTACCACTCTTCTGCCTTGGAACCAATACACAGTATTGATTCCAAGACGGAAGGTAAGGGTTTATAAAAAAAGAATAAAATTCAGAAACACAAAAAGAAAAACAAAATTAAATAAAGAAGAAAAAGAGTAGCTGTCAAGAATTCTTATGTTGATGCACAAATAATTCATTGACCAATGTAAATTTTTTAAAGATGAGAATATAAGAAAGAAGCAAGGGTAGATAATGGAGGAAGAATTATGAAACCTGTCATGATCTTGTAACAAGAGTGTCACTAATGCTAAACCTCAAAAAAGATAAACATGAAATTATACTAAAGTTCTTTTTTTCCTTTTAAAAGACTCTATGCTAGAGGCACCAAGGCCAAGGTTACTGGTGAATGGGAGAATGTTAATAGATGAAGGAGCAAATGCAGAACTGTTAAGTATTTCTTTTTCTTTTTCTTTCTATGCCAAAGCTAATGATGGGGGTGGGGTAGAGTACAAGAAGTTGAAACAGACCCAAGATATGTGAGCAGATGAGAGTGTCTCATTGCTCTCAAAAAGCTCAAAATGAGATGTATAGGACTTCCAGTCAAGATGGCGGCTTAGAGAAAGCTAAAGTTCAGATCTCCGGAAACCCTTCCCTACTGAACCCAAAATATAAGCTCCTAAGGCACCAAAATTCAAAACAAATAACAGCATAGTCCCCGGGAATCCTCCTCCTGGACCTGGACCTGGATCAAAAGGTACGGCCCCCCAAAAAGCTAGAACATGAGATCACTCAGACCTAAGGGGTAGGCAGAAGGAAGGTCCCAGGACCCATCCCCCCAACCCAGAGCGCTGAGTCTGAGGCAGCAGAGGGAACCTCAGAGCCTCAGGGCCGGCTATCCTGAAGGCCACTTCCTGAAAACAACCTGACCCAGTTGAGGGGGCACCCAGACAGCAGGGAAACAGAGAGAGATGGGGGGAGCCTGTAGCCCCCTGATCAGATCCTTCCATCTGAGTCTCATTGAAGGTCCCTGCCTCAGAGCATACTCAGTCCAAGGTTAATCCTATTAGGAGCCCTCAGAGCTCCAAGAAGCCACGGCCCCTTCCCCCTCAGAGAGCAGGGTCATCTGAAACAACAGTAACCCTTAGGGCTGGCAAAAGGGCCTCGGGAGCTGGCTATTCTGAAGGCTACTTCCTGAAAACAACCTGACCCAGTCGCGGGGGGCACCCAGACAGCAGAGAAACAGAGAGAGACAGGGGGAGCCTGCAGCCCCCTGACTGGATCCTTCCATCCGAGTCTCACAGAAGGTCCCTGCCTCAAAGCATACTCAGTTCAACCCAGAGAAAGTTAATCTTATCAGAAGCCCTCTGAGCTCAAGGAAGCCATGGACCCTCCCCCCTCAGAGTGCTGGCTACCCTGGCTGGCTAAGGCACAGAAACAAACACCCCACAGAAAGGGCCAAGCCAGGCTCAGAGAGTGGAAGTAAGGCAACAGAGAAGCATCGGGAGGGAAATGAGGAGGGCAGTAACACAGAAAAACCAGCAATTCCTGGCTTCCCCAGGAAGACAGAACAACAACTGCATAGAAAGGACAATCTGCCTAGGGCTAAAACCTCTGAACACCAGACAGAGATAAGAAAAGCCAGTCCTCCCCACTCAGATAGAGATGGCAAACTCCACAGAAGCACAAAAGACCCAAAATTCCAAGAAAAACAAGAAGAAGAGGGCGACTTTGGACACATTTTATGGAGCAAAAATACAAAATACAGAGGAGATAGAAGAGGAAACACAAGCAAATGCTCTGAAACCTTCCAAAGGAAATGGAAACTCTCCACAAACCCATTAAGAATTTGAATCAGAAAGGATCAAAAAGATGGAAGCACTCTGGGAGGAAAAATACAAAAGAAATGCATGCATCTACAAAACCAATTTGACCAAAGTGAAAAGGAAAAACAGGCTTTAAAAGTCAGAATCAGGCAACTCGAAGTAAACAAGCAAGAATTAATAAAGCAAAGCCAAAAGACCAAGAAATTAGAAGAGAACATAAAATATCTCACTGACAAGGTGACAGATCTGGAAAATAGAGGAAGAAGAGATAATTTAAGAATAATTGGACTTCCAGAAAAACCAGAAATAAACAGCAAACTCGACATTGTAATAAAAGATATAATCAAAGAAAATTGCCCAGAGAATCTAGAACAAGGGGGAAATACAGGCATTGAAAGAGCTCACAGAAAATCCTCTACACTAAATCCCCAAAAGACAACTCCCAGGAATGTAATTGCCAAATTCCAAAGCTTTCAAGCAAAAGAAAAAATCTTACAAGAAGCCAGAAAAAGACAATTTAGATATAAAGGAATGCCAATCAGGGTCACACAAGACCTTGCAAGTTCCACTCTGAATCATCGTAAGGTATGGAACATGATTTTCAGAAAGGCAAGAGACCTGGGTCTTCAACCAAGAATCAGCTATCCAGCAAAACTAACTATATACCTCCAAGGGAAAGTATGGGCATTCAACAAAATAGAAGATTTCCAACTTTTTGCAAAGAAAAGACCAGAGCTCTGTGGAAAGTTTAATATTAAAAAACAAAGTGCATGGAATACCTGAAAAGGAAAATATGAAGGAAAAGGAAAAGGAGAAAAATGTTATCTTCTTCTTTTACTCAAAATCTCTTCTATAAGGACTACATTTATATCATTCTATTTATACTAACATGTGGGGAAAATGTAATGTGTAAATAGGGGGAAAAGAAAGACCAAATAGAATAATCTTTCTCACACAAAGATTCACACAGGAAGGGGAGGGGAAGAAAACTCCTATAAGAAGGAGAGGAAGAGAGTTTTTACTTAAACCTTAATCTCAGGGAAATCAACTCTGAGAGGGAAGAACATCCAGATGCATTGGGATCTTGAATTCTATCTTACCCAACAAGGGAAGGGAGAAGGGAAAACCAAGGGGGGTAGGGGGGATGGAACACAAAAAAGGGAGGGAAGAAGAGGGGGTAGGGGTAGGGAACAAAAAGGGAGGGACTAGAAAGGGAAACATATCAAGGGAGGGGACAGGGGGACTGATTTAAAGTAAATCACTGGACTAAAAGGTAGAGCTAAAGAAGAAAAGTTAGAATTAGGGAAGGATATCAAAATGCCAGGGAGTCCACCAGTGACAGTCATAATTTTGAACATGAATGGGATGAACTCACCCATAAAACAGACGAATAGCAGAATGGATTAGAATCCAAAACCCTACCATATGTGGTCTTCAAGAAACACACATGAGGCAGGTAGACACCCACAAGATCAGAATTAAAAGATGGAGTAAGACCTTCTGGTCCTCAACTGACAGAAAGAAGGCAGGAGTGGTAATCATGATATCTGATAAAACCAAAGCAAAAATAGACCTGATCAAAAGGGATAGGGAAGGTAATTATATTTTGTTAAAAATGACTTTAGATAATGAGGAAATATCATTAATCAACATGTATGCACCAAATAATATAGCACCCAAATTTCTAATGGAGAAACTAGGAGAATTGAAGGAAGAAATAGACAGTAAAACCATATTAGTGGGAGACTTAAACCAACCATTGTCAAATTTAGATAAATCAAATCAAAAAATAAATAAGAAAGAGGTAAAAGAAGTGAATGAAATCTTAGAAAAATTAGAATTAATAGACATATGGAGAAAAATAAATAGGGATAAAAAGGAATACACCTTCTTCTCAGCACCACATGGTACATTCACAAAGATTGACCATACATTAGGTCACAGAAACATGGCACACATATGCAGAAAAGCAGAAATAATAAATGCAGCCTTTTAAGATCAAAAGGCAATAAAAATAATGATCAGTAATGGTACATGGAAAACCAAATCAAAAACTAATTGGAAATGAAACAATATGATACTCCAAAATCGTTTAGTTAGAAAAGAAATCAGAGAAACAATTAATAATTTCATCAAGGAAAACGACAATGGCGAGACATCCTTTCAAACCTTTTGGGATGCAGCCAAAGCGGTAATCAGAGGTAAATTCATATCCCTGAGTGCATATAGTAACAAACTAGGGAGAGCAGAGATCAATCAATTGGATATGCAAATAAAAAAACTCGAAAGCGATCAAATTAAAAAACCCCAGAAGAAAACCAAACTAGAAATCCTAAAAATTAAGGGAGAAATTAATAAAATCGAAAGTGATAGAACTATTGATTTAATAAATAAGACTAGAAGCTGATACTTTGAAAAAACAAACAAAATAGACAAAATACTGGTCAATCTAATTAAAAAA
The DNA here is from genome assembly GCF_027887165.1 of Monodelphis domestica. Taxonomy (NCBI): domain Eukaryota; kingdom Metazoa; phylum Chordata; class Mammalia; order Didelphimorphia; family Didelphidae; genus Monodelphis; species Monodelphis domestica. The sequence goes on along the minus strand of NC_077227.1, from coordinate 579,829,081 downwards.
ATGAAGGAAGAAAAGCAAATTAACAGCATCAAAGATGAAAAGGGGGACATCACCTCCAATGAAGAGGAAATTAAGGCAATCATTAAAAATTACTTTGCCCAATTATATGGCAATAAATACACCAATTTAGGTGATATGGATGAATATATACAAAAATACAAACTGCTTAGACTAACAGAAGAAGAAATAGAATTCTTAAATAATCCCATATGAGAAAATGAAATCCAATAAGCCATCAAAGAACTTCCTAAGAAAAAATCCCCAGGGCCTGATGGATTCACCAGTGAATTCTATCAAACATTCAGAGAACAGTTAATCCCAATACTATACAAACTATTTGACATAATAAGCAAAGAGGGAGTTCTACCAAACTCCTTTTATGACATAAACATGGTACTGATTCCAAACCAGGCAGGTCAAAAATAGAGAAAGAATACTATAGACCAATCTCCCTAATGAATATAGATGCAAAAATCATAAATAGGATACTAGCAAAAAGACTCCAGCAAGAGATCAGAAGAATCATCCACCATGATCAATTAGGATTTATACCAGGGATGCAGGGCTGGTTCAACATTAGGAAAACCATCCATATAATTGACCACATCAACAAGCAAACCAACAAGAACCACATGATTATCTCAATAGAAGCAGAAAAAGCCTTTGATAAAATACAACACCCATTCCTATTAAAAACACTAGAAAGCATAGGAATAGAAGGGTTATTCCTAAAAACAATAAACAGTATATATCTAAAACCATCAGCTAATATCATCTGTAATGGGGATAAACTAGATGCATTCCCAATAAGATCAGGAGTGAAACAAGGATGCCCATTATCACCTCTACTATTTGACATTGTACTAGAAACACTAGCAGTAGCAATTAGAGAAGAAAAAGAAATTGAAGGCAT